>NC_057814.1:102823565-103063702 GCF_018294505.1 Triticum aestivum | reverse complement strand
CGCCGGAGAGGTACCCCACTATCTATCTTAGGGTTTAGGATGGGGGCGGTGGTCGCCGGTGGTGGCAGGGCGGTGGCGTGGGGATCGCCGGAGAAAAAGCTCGGCACGGGGGAGCCTAGAGGGATGGCCGGGGCGGCGGCGGACCGGCGGTGGGGAGTGTTTTCGGGGCGGGCGGGGCGGCGCACCGCCTGCCGCGGGCGGCGGGGGGCTGCTGTTTGGCCGGTGGTGGCTGGCGGCTCAGGGGGTGGAGGTTGAAGATGAACCGCAGGCCCTTGATTTCGTATCCAACGGCTGCAAAATCGACTGACCAGAGATGAAAAAGTCAGTCGACCGACGTGTAGCCTCACCTTGCTACTGCGTTCAGTTTCGACAACAAAATTCAATTTCGACAGTTAAGTTCAGTTTCGACAGTTAAGTTCAGTTTCGACAGTTAACTTCAGAGATGAGCGGCTGATGTATTTTACATCTAGCACTTTGTGGTTATGTATTTTACGTCATGTATTGGAGATGCTATTAGAATTCCACTCAGGTTAACGTTGTTCGTTGTCTCTCTTGTCCTGCTTCAGCCTCGGCGTCGTACAACTCACCGGAGCTGCTCCAATGACGAAACCCTCCATCACAGTGGAGCAGTACCTCGGGCTCCATCTTCAGACGCCTAAGATCTTCTTCCCCTCCTCCGACAGCAAAGTCAGCCGGAGCATCCTCACCGGCCAACCCAATCACGCTGAGATCGACATGGCTTCGCCAAAGAGGTTGTACACTTGTTGCATCTATTTTTTACTCTACATGTTATATATATTGTCCACTGAGCACACGGATTTGTTCCTTTAGTGTCTCCTTGAAAGAAAAAACGTAGGAATTTTAATTTTCACTTGTCCTCCTTTTCAAATTCCTATTCATGAAGCACAAGACTAAGAGATAGTAGCATAATAGCATTATAACCGTACATTTTCTTGTGGTTTGACTTAATCTCACCATGCTTCTTTGCATCCTGTGATCTTCCAATTGTTGTGAATCAAACACCCAGATTGGCAGAAATCCTGTGTTTTTAAATTCTCTGTTATGCACGTGCATTGCTATCTTATCCCTGTCTATTTCCTATCCCTGCATTGTTGGAATCATCCAATTCAAACGAGCCCTTACAGAATTACTTCTCTTACAGATAGTTGTCAAAGAAAACCTTGCGTGGTTTGTCCCGCTCCTGCTGCACCGTCGTCCACCCCAGCTCAGCTGCTCCAACGATAGAAGGGTCCAGCACAGCAGGGATCCGGCCTCCAGACTGTCTTTCGCCGCCTCAGATCTTCTTCCCCGCCGCTGGCAGCCATGAAAACTACATTACCATCATCAACCGAGCAGATGACCTCGAGGACTACACGGGTCCGCAAGAGAGGTCGCACTCTTTCGTGTCTGCTTACGTTATGCATCGCTTAATATTACATGCTACTTTATCGTCCTGTTCACCGATTAGACTCTGAGTCAGCTCCAAACTAATGGTCAAACTTGAGTTTTTAAATGGTTGTGGGGAACATATCGGGGCCGCTATCAATAGTATCTATATACTATCTGGTTAATCTCCGGTGTCTACTATGAGTTTCATGTTGGGTGGGAAACAAACAGTAAAGAAGCCATTATCTGTATTTTTTAACTGAAGCCATTATCTGCCTGCTATTATTGGTTTTGGGTCTATCCACAGGTTGCTACCATCACTCTGGATTTCTGCATGCACTCCTTACATAATCTCACTATGTTTTATTCCTATGCATGACAGTTATTGTAAACAATGGAACTGAACATGTAGAGCAAAAGAGACGAGCCTTGCGTGGCAATAAAATTTCATGCAGATGTCGCTCCATGGTAGGCGCAAAGGCAGCCCCCCTCCATGCATTTCGGATTGTAATCGAGAGGAAGATATCTGTTCTGAGGGGGATTCAGAAGGAGAAGACAACTCCTATTTACCCCCCCTGAGGTCTTTGCTCTAACTTGGCATGCTGATGTTGGTTATATTATGCATATGGTGTCTTGCATTGCTTACTTTATACATCAAATATGCCATCTGCTTAGTTTAGACATCCTTTGTGCGAATGCCATCTATTTAGTTTATTCATCGTTTATGTGAATTATGCAACGCCATCTTGTTTAGCCAGGCATCATATATGTGAATTTTGCAATGCCATCTTGCTTAACCAGTCATCTTATATGTAAATTATATCAGGCCATCCTTTTTTTTGTTACATATTACATTTGTCAACAATGTTAGTACATCCAACTGCTCTTCGTGTGCATCAGCCATTTGACACGGTGATGGCAAATTCTGGAGTGAAAACAAGGTCTTCAGAGCAGACTATGCTATCTGACGAAGCGCATATCTCGCTGGTTACGGATAGCACCTCAGAGGAGGATTCAGAGACACATGACCCGTCCTATTCCCCCCCGAGGTGTATGGTCTAACTTGGCAGGGTTATGTTGCTCATATCGTGCGTATGGTGTCTCGCATTGCTATTTCATTTGATTAGTTTAGACATGCTTTGTGTGAATGCCACCTGTTCAGTGTCTAATTACCATATATGTGAATTATGCATTGCCATCTTGTTGCAAGACATTATACATGTGAACTATACAATGCTATCTTGTTGCAAAGGCATTATATATGTGAATTATGCAATGCCATGCTGTTTAGCCAATCATCATGTATGTGAATTATATCATGCTATCATTTTTTTGTATTACGTGTTCCATTTGTCGACAACGTTTGTATATTCAACTACTCTTCCTGTGCATCAGCCATTTGAAGTGGTGATGGAAGTATCTGGAGTGAAAACAAGGTATTCAGAGCAGACAATGCTACCCGCTGAAGCAGACATCTTGCTGGTTACAGAGAGCTCCTCAGAGGAGGATTCAGAGACTGATGACCAGTCCTATTCCCCCCCTGAGGTCTATGCTCAAACTTGGCAGGGTTATATTACCCATGTCATGCATGTTGTCTTGCATTGCTTAGTTTTTACATCATATATGGATTGCCATCTGCTTACTTGCTTACTATATAAATCATATATTTGAATTATATCATGCCATCATGTTTACATAGTACATACACATCATCTATCTGAATTATGGAATGGCAACCCATTTAATAAAGACATCATATAGTTATATCATCTCATCCTGTTTAGTGTTTACAGTCATCATATTTTGAATTATGGCATTCTATCCGTGAATGTATGTGAATTATGGCATGCCAACCTATTTAATAAACACATTATATAGTTATGTCATGTCATCCTGTTTACATAGTCTCATATTTTGTACTATGTCTTTCCATCTTTTTTAGTTAGCCATCATAATGTGAAATTGTGTCATGCTATCCTGTTTAGTTAGCCATCATATATGTGAAATTGTGTCATGCTATCCTGTTTGGTTAGACAACATAAATATGAATTATTTCATGCCCTCTTTTATTCCCCACTATCCATTGCACCTGTCTATCATACAATGTCTATACTCTCAATTACTTTTCTTGTTTATCAGCCATTTGAATTGGAGAGCGTGATGGCAGTATCTAAGGGAGTAACAACACGGTCTTCAGAAAAGATAGTGCTACTAGTTGATGCAGATAGAACCACGGTTGTACTTGCCCAAGGACCAGATCCACCACACATAACCCAGACTCTCGCAGATTGTACCCCTACCCAGTTGGACAGAGAACCAGCTACACCCCTTCTAACCCCAACCCCGGCAGATAGTAACCCAGTTCCAGTTGACACAGCACCGTCTCCACCATAGAGCACCCAAACACGAGCAGTTAGTAAGGGAACTGCAATGCCCAAAGCACGAGGACCACCACTCCGAATCCCAACTCAACGCTTAAAGGAGAAGAAGATTTGTTCTCAGGTCAGGTTCTGTAGCTATGGTTCATACTCCTTTGCTCTTGCATTACTGTATTTACTCATACCAACTATTTTCAAATTTGAAGGATGAAATTGAAACTCCAATGGCGCAACAGGTATGTTTTAAACCTGTTTCTTTAACTGGTTTGCTATTGTAACCTGCCCTATGTTGATTTCAGTTTCAATTGAATAAACAATTATGTTCTCATGTCATGCACATTACAAGTGTTGTTATTGCTCTATAGTTACCCACACTTATATTCTGTCTATTCTGCTTTGTCTTGAACAAATATTATTTGAACTGTGTCTCTATCTTGATTTGGCAACAAAAACTAGAATGATATAGACCATAAAGTGACCATGGTACATAGATATATGTTTGTTTCATGCTGTTATCCTGTCCACTTTACTACTGAACTCATTTACCAAAATGAGTTTCATATACAACATGGTAAACATGTGATGTGTCTGCTTGTTTCTCTTTTAGAATGCGGACAAAATATTGGAGAACAGTACCGCGTTATCCAATGGTAAAGGAAGTAATTCAGATAAGGTTCAAGATAGTGAGACATCCCTGTTGGTCTCCAAGAAAGCTGATAAAAACTATCTTGACGACAGTGAGGGAACCCAAAAGTCCTGTCTTGATTTAGTGTTCGAGTTACTGGCCACTACTGCTGGCACAAGCTCTTCGAACTCGTTGCCTGAATCAGTTCGTCTTCTTGAGTCTCAACTTCAAGTTGAAAGACATCGATGAGATGTGCTGCGACAGGAAGCTGAAGGACTGAGGAAGTCCCTGCAGAATTCAGATGCATATTTTCTGGTGCAACAGCAAGCCCTGGAGGATTTAAGCGCCAAACAAGAGAAAGTTAATAAGCTTGCTAAGCATCTTGCCAGCATTATGGGTACCCATGATATTGTTTCTTGAGATCTTCTAAAGTGGTTTCAGTTCTGGATTTGTTTTGCTGCGGCGTTTATTTGCGCTGGTCGCCAACTTTGACAACCAGTGTATATGATATGCTGCTTTGTTCCCTATATTTGCACTGGTGGCGAACTTTGATGCCCAGTGGATGTAATATGTGTAATAGCCGTGATAGCCTAGCGTTAGTTGCTTGCTTATTTATTTCCTTGTTGTCTTGTTTATTTGTTTGCTTGTAGTCATTGCAGTTCTTTTTCCGCGGTTAGCTAGTGGCTGCAATAACCTATTGTTTAAAACTAGGCCACAATAACCATGGGCTAATATTTACTGTAGTGACACTGGGCCTCCTACTGGCCGTAGAAACAGTGGGCCTTCTACGGGCCATAGAAACAATGGGCCTTCTACGGGCCATAGAAACAATGGGCCTTCTGCGGGCTGTATCATCAATGGGCCTTATACTGGCCGTATGATCGATTGGCCAAACATGGGCCAAACAGACCGCATTATGGCCGTAAACGGGCTAGAGTTGGAATCGTCCGTTCATGGGCCGACCATAACGAGCCATCGTTAATAGGTCGCATTTGATGACGCTATGAAAATGTCCCAATTTATTAACGGACCACAAACGGGCCGACTGTAACCACGGGCTGAATTTGGCCCACAAGCAGAAGATGATAGTAACGGGCCATAAGTAAACGAATGCTGGAAATGAGCCCAAGAATAAATGGGCTCTGAGAAGGCCGAAAGATAACATGGGCTGGAAACGGCCCAACGGAATAACGGGCCGTTAATGGGTATAAAGTGATACACTGTTCATTACGGGCCAGTTTCACCACGGGCCATTAATGGGTGTAAAGTGATACACTGTTCATTACGGGCTAGTTTCACCACGGGCCGTTAATAGGCCAAGAGTTACATAGGGCCTCATATGGGCCGAAAGACGTCATGGGCCATACATGGGCCAGAAGTGAAAACGGGCTGGAATCATATTGGATGGCCCAGATGACGCTACCGGGCCTAATTCGGCTAGGGCGTAACGGGCCTTGGGTTAGCGGGCTGTAAATGGGCTATATGCGAACATGCCGTTAACAGGCTTTCCATGGGCCGGCCCGCCACCTTTTGACCAAGTCAAACGGGCCGGCCTTTTCACAGGAATGGGCCTCTGTTGGGCCATGCCACGTGTCGACGTATCATAGGCGCCTTCTGTCCAATGAGTGGATGACATCTGTCCCAACGATGAGCCGACACGTGTTTCCTCCAGCCAATGATGATTTTACACGTGGAAAATCCCCATTGGTCGGGGCTGTTAACGGGTTATCGGATCCAAAACCCGACCCGATAGCTTAACGGCGTTCCGTTACGGTGGATGCCACGTGTCGGTCACCCTTGACGAAAGCACTTCTGTGACGCGCGATTTATCGTCATGGAAGTGGACACTTCCGTGATGATAATTTTGGTAATGTCATGGAACACTTCTACGACAGCACAAGTATGACTATCTTGATTCTGTCATAAATTTGTCATGGATGTACATGCATGACAAAAAACGCGACCTACTGTGACAAACACGTATCATCACAGAAGTGTATTTTTTTGGTAGTGCGTGGAGTCACTATGACAGGGAAGGTACTACTTCATCAGAAATTCATAAGATATATCCTTGAGATACCATCGGGGTAATACAAGAAGGCAGATCAAAATAGAGATTGGGCAGGCGTATTGATCTGCAGAAGGCAAGTACTCTAACTTGTCCGAGAAATGGAATCAAGAAGAAAATATGGTCGAAACCACGGTTGCAAAAGACCAATTCCCATATATAAGATGAACTTATACCAAAGAGGGTTTAAGAGAAGCTTCAATGATAAGATCAGAATCGTGTCCATGAGCATGAACGCAAGGTTCAAGGTCGACACCCACTTCTTCAATACACAACTTCTCATTTACTGCTCTCAGTTAAGAATGTTTAGAGTTCGAAAGTTTAACTGGCGGAATACCAGAAGGTTATGACCCATGAAGATTTTTGGGTTCACACAAATTAAGGAAGGTATATGTTCAACCCATCGGGGCATCTTAGAAACATATACCACAACTTTCAAGAGTAAATATCACCAGCTCAAAAGCAGAGCATGGTTGACAGAACAGAGGATACAAGTTACCAAAGGCATTATATATCAGAGAAATAACTTCCAAAGTGATTGATTATGAAGAACGTTGTCGGATAAAATCCAACAAAGGATCCGGTGGTCCTCAAGGTATCTGATGTGAGCATCCGTACTCAACCAGAGGAGGAAAGAATGCAAGGAGATCAGATTATATAAACAACTGACTGATTCAATTCTCAAAAGCAAAGGAATAATGATTCCCAAATCAAGGGATCAGAAGCAAACACTCTGATTAAGGATGGATAGGATGAGTAAGCTTAGGGGTACAATCGACGACAATTTGATTGGTCGAGATCCAACTCATGTTTAAAATGATGTCTGAGCCCGAAGGATAAATCCTGAGGATTGCGAGCATCCGCAACATATTGAATCAACGAACTCAAAATGATAGTGACAAAGGATGCCAATAAGATGACTAGACTTATGGGATTAACCATAATGTAAGCAAGCAAGAATTTCAAGAGCAATAGGCTCCTGAGGATTTTCGGAAGATCGAATGGTATTTTGAAGATTGGTGACATACATGAATCAACTGGGGATGAGTGGATACTCGGTAAGTGCGAGAAATTATCCGTAGGGATATTCATGTGGCAAGAACTACAAGGCAGTAGGCACAAAGTATTCCCGGAACATTAGAGAGAATTTCGGGGTATCTTGTAATAACAAGATCAACGGGGAATGATTGTATGAATGGCAAGTGTACTTGGTTATCCATTGGGGTTTATCGATGGAATGGAATTGCAAAAGCGATGGCACAAAGTATCGAGGGAACATCGGAGAGTAACTTTGGAATCATCTAGTGCATCAGGCGATCGCCTGTATCGAGTGGCTCTCCGGGAGGAAGTAGTTACAAGAACCTAGAGTTAGAGTTAGTAAAACCATTTAACCCGAGTAGAAGAGAGATAAGAGTCCCAAAGTATAGACGAGGAATAAAAGATCCTAATACCACCCAATGGCGACGTGGGCCCGTAAGCCACACAGCCATGTTAGTAAAAGTTTAGTAATAACTAGACTCGACTTTGGCCAAGGAGTGTGGAGGGGTATTCCTACAGGCAGTCGTCTCTGATACCAACTTGTGACGCCCCCGATTCAATCATACACTAATCATGCACGCAAACGTGTACGATCAAGATCAGGGACTCACGGGAAGATATCACAACACAACTCTAAAAACATAAATAAGTCATACAAGCATCATAATACAAGCCAGGGGCCTCGAGGGCTTGAATACAAGTGCTCGATCATAGACGAGTCGGCTCCCTAATACAAGAGCAGGCGTTCCAGTCCAATCCGGCGTGCGCCGCTCAGTCGCTGATGTCACGAAGGCTTCGGCTGATACCATGACGCCGGTTGCCCATATCTTGTCCCACGTGGCGGTTAGTGCGTATAAGGTCAATGACCCAACTTAGATCAAATACCAAGATCTCGTTAAGCGTGTTATTATGAAGTAACCGCGGACGCCGACTAGGGCCAGGCCCACCTCTCTCCTAGGTGGTCTCAACCTGCCCTGTCGCTCCGCCACAAAGTAACAGTCGGGGGCCGTCGGGAACTCAGGCCCACCACTACTTGGATGGAGCCACCTATCCTTTCAGCCCCCACATCGGAATCACATGCGGGTACTCAACGAGCCGACCCGACTTTAGTCACCAGCTGTATAGTATGTATGTATATATGTATATACCCGTGATCACCTCCCGAGTGATCACGGCCCGATAGTATAGCATGGTAGACGGACAAGAATGTAGGGCCACTGATGGATACTAGCATCCTATACTAAGCATTTAGGATTGCAGGTAAGGGTAACAACTGTAGCAACAATGACAGGCTATGTAGCAGAATAGGATTAACCAAAAGCAGTAACATGCTACACTACTCTAATGCAAGCAGTGGAGAGAAGAAATAGGCGATATCTAGTGATCAAGGGGGGGCTTGCTTGGAAGCTCAGCCGAGAAGGAGGGGTCGTCAACACTGTAGTCGTACTGGGTAGCAGCGGCGTCGGTCTCGGTGTCTAGCGAGAGAAGAGGGGGAAGAAACAATGAAAGTATCCTTTTATGCTACCCAGAAACTCTATATCATTTCCAATCAACAATATGTCATCCACATATAATATTAGAAATGCTACAGAGCTCCCACTCACTTTCTTGTAAATACAGGCTTCTCCAAAAGTCTGTATAAAGCCATATGCTTTGATCACACTATCAAAACGTTTATTCCAACTCCGAGAGGCTTGCACCAGTCCATAAATGGATCGCTGGAGCTTGCACACTTTGTTAGCACCTTTTGGATCGACAAAACCCTCTGGTTGCATCATATATAACTCTTCTTCTAGAAATCCATTCAGAAATCCATTTGCCAAATTTCATAATCATAAAATGCGGCAATTGCTAACATGATTCGGACAGACTTAAGCATCGCTACGGGTGAGAAAGTCTCATCGTAGTCAACCCCTTGAACTTGTCGAAAACCTTTTGCAACAAGTCGAGCTTTGTAGACAGTAACATTACCGTCAGCGTCAGTCTTCTTCTTGAAGATCCATTTATTCTCGATGGCTTTCCGATCATCGGGCAAGTCAACCAAAGTCCACACTTTGTTCTCATACATGGATCCCATCTCAGATTTCATGGCCTCAAGCCATTTTGCATAATCTGGGCTCATCATCGCTTCCTCATAGTTCGTAGGTTCTCCATGGTCAAGTAACATGACCTCCAGAACAGGATTACCGTACCACTCTGGTGCGGATCTTACTCTGGTTGACCTACGAGGTTCGGTAGTAACTTGATCTGAAGATTCATGATCAATATCATTAGCTTCCTCACTAATTGGTGTAGGTGTCACAGGAACCGGTTTTTGTGATGAACTACTTTCCAATAAGGGAGCAGGTATAGTTACCTCATCAAGGTCTACTTTCCTCCCACTCACTTCTTTCGAGAGAAACTCCTTCTCTAGAAAGGATCCATTCTTAGCAACAAATGCCTTGCCTTCGGATCTGTGATAGAAGGTGTACCCAATAGTTTCCTTTGGGTATCCTATGAAGACACATTTCTCTGATTTGTGTTCGAGCTTATCAGGTTGATGTTTTTTCACATAAGCATCGTAGCCCCAAACTTTAAGAAACGACAACTTTGGTTTCTTGCCAAACCACAGTTCATAAGGTGTCGTCTCAACTGATTTTCATGGTGCCCTATTTAATGTGAATGCAGCCGTGTCTAAAGCATAACCCCAAAATGATAGCGGTAAATCAGTAAGAGACATCATAGATCGCACCATATCTAGTAAAGTACGATTACGACGTTCGGACACACCATTACGCTGTGGTGTTCCGGGTGGCGTGAGTTGCAAAACTACCCCGTATTGTTTCAAATGTAGACCAAACTCGTAACTCAAATATTCTCCTCCCCGATCAGATCGTAGAAACTTTATTTTCTTGTTATGATGATTTTCCACTTCACTCTGTAATTCTTTGAACTTTTCCAATGTTTCATACTTATGTTTCATGAAGATATACCCATATCTGCTCAAATCATCTATGAAGGTGAGAAAATAACGATACCTGCCGCGACCCTCAATATTCATTGGACCACATACATTAGTATGTATGATTTCCAATAAATTTGTTGCTCGCTCCATTGTTCCGGAGAACGGCGTTTTAGTCATCTTGCCCATGAGGCTTGGTTCGCAAGTACCAAGTGATTCATAATCAAGTGATTCCAGAAGTCCATCAGTATGGAGTTTCTTCATGCGCTTTACACCAATATGACCCAAACGATAGTGCCACAAATAAGTTGCACTATCATTATCAACTCTGCATCTTTTGGCTTCAACATTATGAATATGTGTATTACCACTATCGAGATTCAACACAAATAGACCATTCTTCAAGGGTGCATGACCATAAAAGATATTACTCATATAAATAGAACAACCATTATTCTCAGATTTAAATGAATAACCGTCTCACATCAAACAAGATCCAGATACAATGTTCATGCTTAACGCTGGCACCAAATAACAATTATTCAGGTCTAAAATTAACCCCAAAGGTAGATGTAGAGGTAGCGTGCCGACGGCGATCACATCGACTTTGGAACCATTTCCCACGCGCATCGTCACCTCGTCCTTAGCCAATCTCCGCTTAATCCGTAGTCCCTGTTTCGAGTTGCAAATATTAGCAACAGAACCAGTATCAAATACCCAGGAGCTACTGCGAGCTCTAGTAAGGTACACATCAATAACATGTATATCACATATACCTTTGTTCACCTTTCCATCCTTCTTATCCGCCAAATACTTGGGGCAGTTCCGCTTCCGGTGTCCAGTCTGTTTGCAGTAGAAGCACTCAGTCTCATGCTTAGGTCCAGACTTGGGTTTTTTCTCCTGAGCAGCAACTTGTTTGCCGTTCTTTTTGAAGTTCCCCTTCTTATTCCCTTTACACTTTTTCTTGAAACTGGTGGTCTTGTTGACCATCAACACTTGATGCTCCTTCTTGATTTCTACCTCCGCAGCTTTTAGCATTGCGAAGAGCTCGGGAATTGTCTTATCCATCCCTTGCATGTTATAGTTCATCACGATGCTCTTGTAGCTTGGTGGCGGTGATTGAAGAATTCTTTCAATGACACTATCATCCGGAAGATTAACTCCCAGTTGAGTCAAGTGATTGCAGTACCCAGACATTCTGAGTATATGTTCACCCACAGAACTATTCTCCTCCATTTTGCAGCCGTAGAACTTATTGGAGACTTCATATCTCTCAATTCGGGCATTTGCTTGAAATATTAACTTCAACTCCTGGAACATCTCATATGCTCCATGACGTTCAAAACGTCGTTGAAGTCCCGGTTCTAAGCCGTAAAGCATGGCACACTGAACTATGAGGTCACTAATTTTTTGAAAAAACACTGCACATTTAGTAAACCTTTTGCAAAAAGCATTGACCGAGTGATTTAGGTCGTTTAATCACTTTCTGACAAGTGTGGCCGAATTGTCGGGAGCTGACTTGACAAAACATTTACATATATACCCTTAGATCTTAAAAATAAAAGCAACCAACCCCTTCCCCCTCCCCCCGCGGAGAGGGTTGACCGGCGCCGCGGTCACGCCCGTCCTCATCCTCTCCGTTCCGTCAGCCGCCGCATCCCGCCTCGTCGGAATCCCGCAACCCCGGCTCGACGAGGAGGACCGTGAGGACGTCCGGGTGCCCGTGCTGTCGTCGTTCGGCGCCCTGACCCTGCCGGCTGTCGGGATGCCGTGCCGGGGAGCGTGATCCCCGGTAGGGCGGACACAAAGACGAGGAGGAGGTGGAGTAGGGAGGCGATGGGCAGGAGCGACCAGTCAAGTGCGGCGACCACGAGCAGGTCGGCGCACCCGAGACACAGTGCCATGGCCTCCTCCTCGGTGTGCCTGCGTCACAGCGCCTCGGCCTCCTGCTCAGCGTGTCCGTGTCGGGCTTTGAAGCTCCGACAACCCATGGACGACACGGGTCGCGCCCTCGGGTACGACCTGAATCGCCTGGGAGCCACACCACTCAGCGACGGCCATGGCATGGGAGCTGTGCCGGGCAGCAACAGCGTCTAGGACCTGCGGTGATGAGCAGCAGCAGCCGCATGCAGCCACACCAGCAGGGGGCTGTGGCATCGAGCAGCAGCACGCAGCGGCACACATCAGCGAGGAGCAGCAACGGCAGGGAGGCAGCACGTAGCAGCCGTGCTTAGGTCCTAGTATGTGTGCGCCGTCTGACGACAACCAGCCATGAACAAGGGCTGAATTGCTTTTCTGTTTTTAGATCGAGGGATGTGTGTGTAAAATTTCTGCTAAGTCAGCTCCCGACAATCCGACCCCACTTGTCAAAAAGTGATTAAACGACTAAATCAATTGATCAGTGCTTTTTGCAAAAGGTTTACTGAATGTGCGGTGCTTTTTGCAAAAAATTAGTGACCTCATGGTTTTCTACAAACGATACACTAAATGTGGTGGTTTTGTGCAATTAACTCTATTTAAATAGATTGGTGGCTGGAGCCAAGCGTACAAGGGTCTCAACTTTGTGACAATAAGGGGTGCAGGTTGTTAAACATATGTCACGCATTATCATGTTAGGGTAGTTAGGAGAATCCAGGTTGTTAGCTTGTTTATCTTTTCATCTGTTTATTCTCCTATGTTACGGGGGTTGAGACGCTTTCACAATTTCCACATGGTATACAGAGCAGGCCTCTTCCATAGCATCTAGCTCATCTTCCTCCATCTATCCCATCTCCAATCCACCACGCCCTAGCCATGTCCTCCTCCACCACAGTTACCTCTTCTGGCCTCAACTACAACACATCAGAACCTCTTAGCCGGACGTACTACGTTCTCTGGCGAGCCCAAGCACGATCCCAGATACTGGGAGCTAGCTTGTTTGGCTATATAGATCAAACTATCGAGGAGCCTCCCAAAACAATCACTAGCAAAGATAAAGATGGCAAGGAGCAGGTAGTTCCCAATCCTGCCCATAACCCCTGGTTAGTTCAAGATCAGTAAATCGTAGCATACCTTCTCCGCAATCTGTCATGGGAGGTGCTCGTTCAAGTGGCCTCGCTTGAATCATCACATGCGATCTGGACTGCGTTGGCAAATATGTTTTCTGCAGTTTCTCTGTCTCGCGTGAACAACATCAGATCAGCCCTCACGAACGCCCACAAGGGATCCCAGTCGGCCTCCACCTACTTCGGGCAGATGCGTGCCCTCTCCGACGAGCTTGCAGCGGCGGGCAAACCGCTCGGGGAGGGAGAGCTCGAGATCTCCTTCATTGTCGTTGGGCTTGATATGGAGTATCAGCCAATCATCTCTGCACTCAACGTCCACACCAAGCCTATCACCATCGAAGCGCTCTTCTCGATGGTGGCAAACTTCGATCAACACATCGAGATGTTCCATGGGAACGACGCTGGTGGCTTTAAGTCGTCGGCGAACGCTGCCTCCAGGGGTCGCTCGGGCGGTGGCAAAGGCGGCTATCGCAACCAGAAAAACGGGGGTCGCGGCGGCGGCTATTCTGGTGGTGGCGGCCAAAACCCTAGCGGCGGCTACCCTGGCGCGGGTAGCGGTGGATACAACCACGGTGGCGGCCGCGGCTACAACAACAATCACGGCAACGACGGTGGTCAAGGTGGTGGCTGTCGGTGTCAAAACCGGCAGATCTCGGGTAGGGGGTCCCGAACTGTGCGTCTAAGGATGATGGTAACAGGAGACGGGGGACACAATGTTTACCCAGGTTCGGGCCCTCTCTATGGAGGTAATACCCTACTTCCTGCTTGATTGATCTTGATGAATATGAGTATTACAAGAGTTGATCTACCGCGAGATCGTGATGGCTAAAACCCTAGAAGTCTAGCCTGTATGACTATATATGTTTCCGGACTAAGCCCTCCAGTTTATATAGACACTGGAGGGGACTAGGGTTGTACAAAGTCGGTTACAGAGAAAGGAATCTTCATATTTTGGTCGCCAAGCTTGCCTTCCACGCCAAGGAGAGTCCTATCCGGACACAGGAGAGAGTCTTCGGTCTTGTATCTTCACAGCCCATTAGTCCGGCCCATGTCCAACAGGCCAGACGCCCGAGGACCCCTTAGTCCAGGACTCCCTCAGTAGCCCCTGAACCAGGCTTCAACGACGAGGTGTCCGATGCGCAGATTGTCTTCGGCATTGCAAGGCGGGTTCCTCTTCTCCGAATTCTCCAGGATAGTCTTCGGATTCAACGAACGTGTCCGGATCTGCAACACAAGTACCACACACACAGCCGCAGAGAATATAATATTTCACGAGTCCCATCCGCTGACAACTTTTTGCAAGATGACATCACGCCTGCCCGGTCATTATTTCGAACCGTTTTCGTCTGCCGTTCCGCGTTTCGAGATGCGCTTTTCATTGGCACGTCTTGTCAAAGCAGAGACCGTATCCCCTTATTACGGGATTCTTATCAATACGGGCGTGGGTAACCCAACCGTGCCGTTTACACAACCCTTTGGAATAGGCGAGTTTTAAGGCGAGTGGGGAGGTGTTTGATATTCACTGCCTTTATAAGGGGATAAGGATTCCCCTTCTTCACCCACGCCTTCTTTCTTCCTCTGCCCTTCTATTCTAGAGCTCCAGCGCCCAACTTTTCGTCCTTTCCACTCCGAGCAAGCTCTCAACCATGTCCGGATCCGGAGGTCAATGCAAGTGTATGGCCTCTGATGTCTACTACACAACCTTTTTCTTGTAGACGTTGTTGGGCCTCCAAGTGCAGAGGTTTGTAGGACAGTAGAAAATTTCCCTCAAGTGGATGACCTAAGGTTTATCAATCCGTGGGAGGCGTAGGATGAAGATGGTTTCTCTCAAACAACCCTGCAACCAAATAACAAAGAGTCTCTTGTGTCCCCAACACACCCAATACAATAGTAAATTGTATAGGTGCACTAGTTTGGCGAAGAGATGGTGATACAAGTGCAATATGGATGGTAGATATGGGTATTTGTAATCTGAAAATATAAAAACAGCAAGGTAACTAATGATAAAAGTGAGCACAAATGATATTGCAATGCGTTGAAACAAGGCCTAGGGTTCATACTTTCACTAGTGCAAGTTCTCTCAACAATAATAACATAATTGGATCATATAACTATCCCTCAACATGCAACAAAGAGTCACTCCAAAGTCACTAATAGCGGAGAACAAACGAAGAGATTATGGTAGGGTACGAAACCACCTCAAAGTTATCCTTTCTGATCGATCTATTCAAGAGTCCGTAGTAAAATAACACGAAGCTATCTTTCCGTTCGATTTATCATAGAGTTCGTAATAGAATAACACCTTAAGAAACAAATCGACCAAAACCCTAATGTCACCTAGATACTCCAATGTCACCTCAAGTATCCGTGGGTATGATTATACGAAATGCATCACACAATCTCAGATTCATCTATTCAAACCAACACAAAGTACTTTAAAGAGTGCCCCAAAGTTTCTACCGGAGAGTCAAGACGAAAACGTGTGCCAACCCCTACGCATAAGTTCACGGAACTCGCAAATTGATCACCAAAACATACATCAAGTGGATCACGTGATATCCCATTGTCACCACAGATAAACACATGCAAGACATACATCAAGTGTTCTCAAATCCTTAAAGACTCAATACTATAAGATAACTTCAAAGGGAAAACTCAATCCATTAGAAGAGAGTAGAGGGGGATAAACATCATAAGATCCAACTATAATAGCAAAGCTCGCGATACATCAAGATCGTACCACCTCAAGAACACGAGAGAGAGATCGATCAAACACATAGCTACTGGTACATACCCTCAGCCCCGAGGGTGAACTACTCCCTCCTCGTCATGGAGAGCGTCGGGATGATGAAGATGGCCACCGGTGAGGGATCCCCCCTCCGGCAGGGTCCCGGAACAGGGTCCCGATTGGGTTTTGGTGGCTACAGAGGCTTGCGGCAGCGGAACTCCCGATCTATTCTGTTCTCTGATGTTTTTAGGGTATATGGACATATATAGGCGAAAGAAGTCGGTCAGGGGAGCCACGAGGGGCCCACAAGGGTGGGGGCGCGCCCAGGGGGCAGGCGCGCCTCCCTGCCTCGTGGCCACCTCGAAGCTTCCCTGATGTCTACTCCAAGTCTCCTGGATTGCTTCCATTCCAAAAATAACTCTCCGGAAGTTTTCATTCCGTTTGGACTCAGTTTGATATTCCTTTTTTCTGAAACACTGAAATAGGCAAGAAAACAACAATTTGGGCTGGGCCTCCGGTTAATAGGTTAGTCCCAAAAATAATATAAAAGTGTATAAATAAGCCCATTAACATCCGAAAAAGATAATATAATAGCATGGAACAATAAAAAATTATAGATACGTTGGAGACATATCAAGCATCCCCAAGCTTAATTCCTGCTCGTCCTCGAGTAGGTAAATGATAAAAACAGAATTTTTGATGTGGAATGCTACCTAACATATTTATCAATGATATCTTCTTTATTGTGGCAAGAATATTCAGATCCATAAGATTCAAAACAAAAGTTTAATATTGACATGAAAACAATAATACTTCAAGCATACTAACAAAGCAATCATGTCTTCTCAAAATAACATGGCCAAAGAGAGTTATCCCTACAAAATCATATAGTCTGGATATGCTCTATCTTCATCACACAAAATATTTAAATCATGCACAACCCCGATGACAAGCCAAGCAATTGTTTCATACTTTTGATGTTCTCAAACCTTTTCAATCTTCACGCAATACATGAGCGTGAGCCATGGACATAGCACTATAGGTGGAATAGAATGGTGATTGTGGAGAAGACAAAAAGGAGAAGATAGTCTCACATCAACTAGGCGTATTAACGGGCTATGGAGATGCCCATCAATAGATATCAATGTGAGTGAGTAGGGATTGCCATGCAACGGATGCACTAGAGCTATAAGTGTATGAAAGCTCAACAAAAGAAACTAAGTGGGTGTGCATCCAACTCGCTTGCTCACGAAGACCTAGGGCATTTGAGGAAGCCCATCATTGGAAAATACAAGCCAAGTTCTATAATGTAAAATTGCCACTAGTATATGAAAGTGACTACATATGAGACTCTCTATCATGAAGATCATGGTGCTACTTTGAAGCACAAGTGTGGAAAAAGGATAGTAGCATTGTCCCTTCTCTCTTTTTCTCTCATTTTTTTTGTTGGGCCTTCTCTCTTTTTTATGGCCTCTTTTTTTATTTAGTCCGAAATCTCATCCCGACTTGTGGGGGAATCATAGTCTCCATCATCCTTTCCTCACATGGGACAATGCTCTAATAATGAGGATCATCACACTTTTATTACTTACAACTCAATACTTAGAACAAATATGACTCTATATGAATGCCTCTCGCGGTGTACCGGGATATGCAATGAATCAAGAGTGACATGTATGAAAGAATTATGAATGGTGGCTTTGCCACAAATACGATGTCAACTACATGATCATGCAAAGCAATATGACAATGATGAAGCGTGTCATAATAAACAGAATGGTGATAAGTTGCATGGCAATATATCTCAGAATGGCTATGAAAATGCCATAATAGGTAGGTATGGTGGCTGTTTTGAGGAAGGTATATGGTGGGTGTATGATACCGGCGAAAGGTGCGCGGTATTAGAGATGCTAGCAATGGTGGAAGGGTGAGAGTGCGTATAATTCATGGACTCAACATTAGTCATAAAGAACTCACATACTTATTGCAAAAATCTATTAGTTATCGAAACAAAGTACTACGCGCATGCTCCTAAGGGGATAGATTGGTAGGAAAAGACCATCGCTCGTCCCCAACCGCCATTCATAAGGAAGACAATCAATAAATAAATCATGCTCTGACTTCATCACATAAAGGTTCACCATACGTGCATGCTACGGGAATCACAAACTTTAACACAAGTATCTCTCAAATTCACAATTACTCAACTAGCATGACTCTAATATTACCATCTTCATATCTCAAAACAATCATAAGGAATCAAACTTCTCATATTATTGAATGCACTTTATATGATAGTTTTTATTATATCCCTCTTGGATGCCCATCATATTAGGACTAAATTTATAACCAAAGAAAATTACCATGCTGTTGTAAAGACTCTCAAAATAATATAAGTGAAGCATGAGAGTTCATATATTTCTTGAAAATAAATCCACCGTTGTGCTCTAAAAGATATAAGTGAAGCACTAGAGCAAACAACAAACTACTCCGAAAGATATAAGTGAAGATCAATGAGTAGTCGAATAATTATGCAACTATGTGAAGACTCTCTAACATTTAAGAATTTCAGATCTTGGTACTTTATTCAAACAGCTAGCAAAACAAAATAAAAGCAAAACACATATCATGTGGTGAATAAAAATATAGCTCCAAGTAAAGTTACCGATGAACGAAGACGAAAGAGGGGATGCCTTCCGGGGCATACCCAAGCTTAGACGCTTGGTTATCCTTGAATATTACCTTCGGGTGCCTTGGGCATCCCCAAGCTTAGGCTCTTGCCACTCCTTATTCCATAGTCCATCAAATCTTTACCCAAAACTTGAAAACTTCACAACACAAAACTTAACAGAAAACTCGTAAGCTCCGTTAGTATAAGAAAATAAATCACCACTTAGGTACTGTTGTGAACTCATTCTAAATTCATATTGGTGTAATATCTACTGTATTCCAACTTCTCTATGGTTCATACCCTCCGATACTACTCATAGATTCATCAAAATAAGCAAACAACACATAGAAAACAGAATAGTCTGTAGTAATCTGTATCAAACGTATACTTCTGGAACTCCAAAAATTCTGAAATAAATAGGTGCACGTGAGGAATTTGTCTATTAATCTTCTGAAAAAAGAATCAACTTAAAATCACTCTTCTGTAAAAAATGACAGCTAATCTCGTGAGCGCAAAGTTTCTGTTTTTTACAGCAAGATCACATTAACTTTCACCCAAGTCTTCCCAAAGGTTCTACTTGGCACCTTATTGAAACAAAAGCCTTAAAACATGATTACTACAGTAGAATAATCATGTGAACACACAAAAACAGTAGGGGTAAATATTGGGTTGTCTCCCAACAAGCGCTTTTCTTTAATGCCTTTTTAGCTAGGCATGATGATTTCAATGATGCTTGCATAAAAGATAAGAATTGAAACATAAAGAGAGCATCATGAAGAATATGACTAGCACATTTAAGTCTAACCCACTTCCTATGCATAGGGATTTTGTGATCAAACAACTTATGGGAACAATAATCAACTAGCATAGGAAGGCAAAACAAGCATAACTTCAAAATTTTCAACACATAGAGAGGAAACTTTGTATTATTGCAATATGTAGAAGCATGTGATCCTCTCTCATAATAATTTTCAGTAGCATCATGAATGAATTCATTCTTTTCATGATCTACTTGCATAGAAATTTTACTACTCTCCACATAAGCATCAATAGTAGTGGGAGCAAACTCAACAAAATAACTATCATGTGAAGCATAATCCAATTGAAAATTAAAATCATGATGACAAGTTTCATGGTTATCTTTATTCTTTATGGCATACGTGTCATCACAATAATCATCATAAATAGGAGGCATTCTATCATCACAATAAATTTGCTCATCAAAACTTGGGGGACAAAAAATATCATCTTCGTCAAACTTAGCATCCCCAAGCTTGTGGCTTTGCATATCATTAGCATCATGGGAATTCAAAGAATTCATACTAACAACATTGCAATCATGCTCATCATTCAAAGATTTAGTGCCAAACATTCTAATGCATTCTTCTTCTAACACTTTGGCACAATTATCGGAATCCTTATTTTCACAAAAGACATTAAAAAGATGAAGCATATGAGGCAACCTTAATTCCATTTTTTTGTAGTTTTCTTTTATAAACTAAACTAGTGATAAAACAAGAAAAAAAGATTTGATTGCAAGATCTAAAGATATACCTTCAAGCACTCACCTCCCCGGCAACGGCGCCAGAAAAGAGCTTGATGTCTACTACACAACCTTCTTCTTGTAGACGTTGTTGGGCCTCCAAGTGCAGAGGTTTGTAGGACAGTAGCAAATTTCCCTTAAGTGGATGACCTAAGGTTTATCAATCCATGGGAGGCGTAGGATGAAGATGGTTTCTCTCAAACAACCCTGCAACCAAATAACAAAGAGTCTCTTGTGTCCCCAACACACCCAATACAATGGTAAATTGTATAGGTGCACTAGTTTGGCGAAGAGATGGTGATACAAGTGCAATATGGATGGTAGATATGGGTATTTGTAATCTGAAAATATAAAAACAGCAAGGTAACTAATGATAAAAGTGAGCACAAACGATATTGCAATGCGTTGAAACAAGGCCTAGGGTTCATACTTTCACTAGTGCAAGTTCTCTCAACAATAATAACATAATTGGATCATATAACTACCCCTCAAAATGCAACAAAGAGTCACTCCAAAGTCACTAATAGCGGAGAACAAACGAAGAGATTATGGTAGGGTACGAAACCACCTCAAAGTTATCCTTTCTGATCGATCTATTCAAGAGTCCGTAGTAAAATAACACGGAGCTATTCTTTCCGTTCGATCTATCATAGAGTTCATACTAGAATAACACCTTAAGAACAAATCAACCAAAAACCTAATGTCACCTAGATACTCCACTGTCACCTCAAGTATCTGTGGGTATGATTATACGATATGCATCACACAATCTCAGATTCATCTATTCAAACCAACACAAAGTACTTCAAAGAGTGTCCCAAAGTTTCTACCGGAGAGTCAAGACGAAAACGTGTGCCAACCCCTATGCATAAGTTCACGGAACTCGCAAGTTGATCACCAAAACATACATCAAGTGGATCACGTGATATCCCATTGTCACCACAGACAAACACATGCAAGACATACATCAAGTGTTCTCAAATCCTTAAAGACTCAATCCGATAAGATAACTTCAAAGGGAAAACTCAATCCATTACAAGAGAGTAGAGGGGGAGAAACATCATAAGATCCAACTATAATAGCAAAGCTCGCGATACATCAAGATCGTACCACCTCAAGAACACGAGAGAGAGAGAGAGAGATCAAACACATAGCTACTGGTACATACCCTCAGCCCCGAGGGTGAACTACTCCCTCCTCGTCATGGAGAGCGCCGGGATGATGAAGAAGGCCACCGGTGAGGGATCCCCCCTCCGTCAGGGTGCCGGAACAGGGTCCCGATTGGTTTTTGGTGGCTACAGAGGCTTGCGGCGGCGGAACTCCCTATCTATTCTGTTCTATGATGTTTTTAGGGTATATGGACATATATAGGCGAAAGAAGTCGGTCAGGGGAGCCACGAGGGGCCAACGAGGGTAGGGGCGCACCCAGAGGGGCAGGCGCGCCTCCCTTCCTCGTGGCCACCTCGAAGCTTCCCTGACGTCTACTCCAAGTCTCCTGGATTGCTTCCGTTCCAAAAATAACTCTCCCGAAAGTTTCATTCCGTTTGGACTCCGTTTGATATCCCTTTTCTTCGAAACACTGAAATAGGCAAGAAAACAACAATTTGGACTGGGCTTCCGGTTAATAGGTTAGTCCCAAAAATAATATAAAATTGTATAAATAAGCCCATTAACATCCGAAATAGATAATGTAATAGCATGGAACAATAAAAAATTATAGATACGTTGGAGACGTATCTGCCTCTTCCGTCACGGCGAAGGACATCGCCGAGCTTCGGGAAGCCGGGTATCTGGCGAAGGAGATCGCCCACCGGCTCCCGGCCAAGGGACAAGTCGTCCCTACACCAAAACCCAACGAAAGGGTGGTGTGCCTCCCTCATTTCGTCCGCGGGTTAGGGTTTCCACTCCACCCTTTCGTCCGTGGACTTATGTTCTATTATGGACTAGATTTTCATGATCTAGCCCCGAACTCTTTCCTCAACATCTCGGCATTCATTATAGTGTGTGAGGCTTTCCTCCGCATCCAGCCCCACTTCGGCTTGTGGCTCAAGATCTTCAACGTGAAGCCGAAGGTGGTGGATGGCCAACACGCAAAGTGCTGAGGAGCCATGGTGAGCAAGATGCCCAACGTCACATGGCCCAAAGGCACGTTTGTGGAGACCGTCAAGGAGTGGCAGAAGCTGTGGTTCTATATCACGGAGCCCCACGACGCCACCTAGGCCGCAGCTCCCGAATTCAAGTCCGGAGCTCCAGTGCGGCTTACCTCCTGGATGGAGAAGGGCCCAAATTGGTCCTCCTCGGACGAGCTGATTGCGCTGCAAACGTGCATCGAAAGCATGGTGGACAAGAACATCAAGCTCGTCGATGCGATTTAGGTGATGTTAGTTTGCCGAATCCTCCCCTGCCAAAGCCGAACTTCCCCTTTATGGGAATTCGATCCGGAGAAGCACCAAACCCTGGCGGGGCTCTTCGGAACCACTCACGAGGATGCCTGGAAGTTGCTCTTCAAGGGCGACGAAAAGCCGCCGGCCATAGACTCGGATCGTTGGCACGACCTTGCCCATCCCGCGAATGCGGTATGTCCTTCACGTCTGAAAGCGTACCCTCTACTCGCTTGTTCAAGGAGGGTGACTAAACTTTTACTGATTTGTTCTTTCAGGTATGGATAGAGAGAGCGGAGCAGATTCGAAGTTCGGCTCCGCTGCCCGAAGAACCAGTCATCCCGCTCCTGGCGAAGATGCTGGTCCCGGTGCCCTATCAGCCGCCGGAGAAGAAGGCCAAGGGGGGCCGAGGCGGCCCCTGCCACAAGGGCGCTTCAGACGTGATGTCCGAAGACAAGACTCACTCCTCCGTCGTCGACGATGACGACGAGGAGGAGTTGGAAAGCAACCCTCCCCCTGATGGGGGGAGGAAGAAGAGGGCAGCCTCCACAAATCTGGAGGCGGAGGCGCCCAAGAAGGGGGAAGACTCCCTTGCGGATAACACCGCGTGGGACGTCGACAGCAGTCCGGAGCGACGCCCCCGGGACAAGCCCCTGGCCGCATCGTAAGTACTGATAAACTCGTATTCATATATCCAGCCTCTCCTCTTCATTATATTAACATGGTTAGTTATGCTATTGCAGTCCGGCCCGCGACAGCTCCCCACGAACCTCATCAGGAGGTTCGCTAGATTCAAAGGCGATGGCCAGCGAGTCACCGCCGGCTGCTCACTCTCCCCCGGCCAAGGGCGACGCCGAGGTGTCGTCCCGAAGGACCCTTCCTGGCCAAGGAGAGGTTCCGGAGGTCGTCAGGGCGGCGCCAGAGGGCGAGACCTCACCCGCCGGACACATGGGGGGACAGATCCCCATGGGGACTGATGATGGGGGCCAGGTTAAATTCGGCCCCCAACCAAATACTGTTCCGGAGACCCACAAGGCTCCGGAATCCGGCAAGCAGCCTCCCTCGAAAGAAGGAGGCGCGCCCATCCCGCCGGTGACCTCTGTCCAACCAGAGGCACCGGACAATCTGCTGGAAGCGCTACGAGGCGCTTCCATTGTGGATGAACACCGCATCCTTATGGGTACGGTGATTGAGAAGGTTCAGTCCATCAAAAGCAGACTGACCGAAGCCTGCAGCGACCTGCTGACAGGTTTTGAGGTAAGCGGCGCAAAAAGAGAAAAGTCCCAATATAGACAGTAGTCCCTGAGACACTGTCCGGTGTTCGGAAAGAAAAGCCGGACAGAGGATCAATTAATTTTCACAGGGAGCTAACGAAATGTGTCTTTATATGAATAAACAGGTGTCGTTGTTAGCCGCGACCTCACACACTGCCGAAGTCTCTAGACTGAAGCAGAAGCTGGAGCGGGCCGAGGGAGAGCTCGGCCAAGCGAGGAAGCAGCTGAAAGAGCAGCAAGGTACGCAATAACTCGCTATATATTCGGAAATAATAAATGATGTGTACTGACTGTAATGTCATAATTTGTGTAGGAGCGACGACCGAATTCGAGGCCCTGAAAAAGGCCCTGGCCGAAGCCGAGGAGAAAGCTGCCAAGGAGCAAGCCGCCCGCAAAAAGCTCAAGGCCAGGCTCAACGAGGTCCAGCAAGAGCTCCAGGGCATGGTGAGAAAGTGCGATGCCTTGGAGGTTGATCTTTCGGCTCTGGAGACCAAACTCGCCAAGGCTCACCAAAGTGCGGAAGAGGCCCGGGTTGAAGCCCAGGGCGCCCTCCAGGAGATCCAGGAGGCCAAGAAGATTGCAGCGGGTAAGGCGTTTAATATGCAAAGCAAGTATGTGAAGAAGAAGTATCTCTTACTAACCCGAATTCGGAGTTCCCCAGGGGCGTTTGCTGACCTGCCGCGCAGCGTGTCAGACACTGCGGAGTTCTTCCGAGCCGAAGAAGGGAGCTCGACAGAGAAGCTGTTCTGGTTGCAGTACCTTGCGCCAGAACATCCAGTGCCCTTCACCGATCAGCTGAAACAGCTGGTCGAGCTGCATAGGGTGGCCGAATTGGCCATGAAGGATTTGATAATCCGGATGTGGCCTGACGAAGCTATACCCAGCAGCTACTTCGGCCTCGTGAAGCGGCTGGTGAATGCCTGTCCTCGGCTGGACATCATCAAGCGGTCAGTCTGCATCGAGGGTGCACGCCTGGCCTTCGCCTATGTCAAGGTGTGGTGGGCGAAGATGGACGCCGTCAAGCTAGCGACCGAGGGGCCGCCTAAGGGCAAGGAGCACCGCACACCCGAGCGATATTTTGGAGACGTCCTGGAGGGGTCTCGCATTGTGGTGACGCAATGTGCGAAAGACATTATCTTTGAATGAATACATTCATGTTGTCTCGGCCTTGTATGATCAAACAAAGTTGTCATGTAGTATAATGTTTGTTTTTATAAAAAAATTACCTCCTGTGCAGCCGTGTGTTATAAAATCTGAGGGTTGGCCAGTCGTCGGCTTTTGCCCCCACGTAGGTAGTACGAGGGTGTTCGGGATGGAATCTAAACACTCTTGACCCAATTGTTTGGTCCTTGAAGGAGGTGTTTAGCGCAACGACCAAGGCAATCAGACTATACGGCTTGAACACCCTCACTTAGCCATAGGAGTTTGACAATAAAAATATAGGCGCAGCCCCTAGTGTCCGAACTAGAATGCTGTAAACACCTGATCGGGTAAGTACAGATCCCTCGCGTAATGTGGAAAAAATCTCCAATGATTTGAGACCTCCGAAGAGCTGACCGGCTCTCGCCGCATCATGACAGTCAGTTTTCGGCTTTCTCTACTAAGGTGCTCCATTGGGTAAACCAGGGCACAATCGCAGTAGTTCTCCCTTTACTACCTTAGCCAATATAGCGGAACATAAGGTAGCAAGCACAGGAGCCGGGCAACCCAACTACTGACCAAAGACATGATTCGGAGCCAATGCATATAATGCTAAATTCGGGGTGCCGAACTGTACTGTAAAAAAGTGTTCGGACTTTGTTGCCGTAGTGCGGGGCGCTATAAAGCCCATGGCAAATGGAAACGTACCAAAGTGTACGGGTGCTACTTGATAAGGTTATTAACAGAGAATAAAGGAAAACAGAAAAGGAGCAAAGGTAATGAGCTAGGCCCGCAGAATTTGGGCCGCGAACTGTTTTCATTGCAATTTTATTAATAAGTCGAAATGCATTGATACAAATAGTGCGATAAGCAATGGGCTATTTGACATGCCGCGACCAAGGAAGAGCTACGTGTGGGTCCTGAAAACAGGTGGAGTGATCATTAAAGAAAACACCTAGAAATTCCCCTGTACGCTTGTGCTTCTTGTCATCTTGGTGTGTTTATCCTTTGACAGGACCCGTGATCCAACCATCAAGGAAAGCCTGTGGAAAAGAGACCTGAAAAGGGGAAAGAGGAATAGTGAAAGTATGTGTGTCCCGAAGCGGTCAAGCCGTAGTGCGGATCACAAGCTAGTTATGCCTCCGTCTATGCCCATGGTATTTTGAGTGCGTAGTTATGTATGCGCGGTACAAATGCCGCCACTTTAGTGGGACTGGGACGGAGGCCAAATTGCTAGTCAAGCTCTTGACGAGCTGAGCTATCCTGCTGCAAAATAGTCCGGACCCTCTTGACAGTGTCCGGGAGCTTGGCCGCCGAATTAAGATTCTGCTTGAAAAGGCCGCTCTGTACTTCTGCTGCTAAGGCCGCAGTGTGTTCCTTGGTGCGGAGGGAACGTTGCGTGTTTCCATTGACTGTTATGACGCCACGTGGCTCGGGCATCTTGAGCTTGAGCTAAGCATAATGAGGCACCGCATTGAATCGAGCAAATGCGGTTCGTCCGAGCAGTGCGTGATAGCCGCTGGGAAAAGGGACGATATCAAAGATTAATCTTTGCTCCGGAAGTTGTCCGGAGATCCGAAGACAACCTCTAGCGTAATTGAGCCCGTACAGCGAGCCTCCACACCTGGTATGACTCCTTTAAAGGTAGTCTTTGTGGGCTTGATCCGTGATGGGTCAATGCCCATTTTGCACAATGTATCCTGATAGAGCAGATTAAGGCTGCTGCCACCATCCATGAGGACTCACGTCAGGTGGAATCCATCAATGATTGGGTCGAGGACCAGTGCGGCTGAACCGCCATGACGGATACTGGTCGGATGATCCGACGATCAAAGGTGATCGGGCATGACGCCATGGGTTGAATTTTGGGGCGACTGGCTCTATCGCATAGACGTCCCTGAGCACGCGCTTGTGCTCCCTCTTAGGGATGTGTGTAGCACATATCATGTTCACCGTTTTGACCTGAGGGGGGAACATCTTTTGTCCCCCTGTGTTCGGTTGCCGGGGCTCCTCATCATCGTCCTCTCTTTGCGATCCCTTCTCCTTGTTTTCGGCATTTAACTTGCCAGCCTGTTTACAAACCCAACAATCTCTGTTGGTACGATTGGTAGGTTTGTCTGGGGTGCCGTGGATTTGGCAAGGACGATCAAGTATGCGGTCCAAGCTAGATGGTCCCTGATTGTTTCTTTTATATGGCTTCTTCCGCTGGCCGGACTTGGAGCCACTGAATCCAGCGTTGACTGTCGTGTCATCGGTGTTGTCGCCATTGCTTCGGCGTTTGTGTCTGTTGCGTCGGAGCTTGCCATTGCTATTTTTGCCCTCAGAGCTGCCTATTTCGCTTGCTGTGTTTTTGCTGCGGGCCATCCAACTATCCTCACCCGCACAGAAGCGGGTCATGAGTGCCGTGAGGGCTGCCATGGATTTCGGCTTTTCCTAGCCGAGGTGGCGGGCGAGCCATTCGTCACAGATGCTATGTTTAAAGGCCGCTAGGGTTTCGGCATCCGGACAGTCGACGATCTGGTTCTTTTTAGTTAGGAACCTAGTCCAGAATTTCCTGGCTGACTCTCCAGGCTATTGGACTATGTGACTTAAGTCATCGGCATTTGGTGGGCGGACATATGTACCTTGGAAGTTGTCAAGGAAAGCTTCTTCCAAGTCCTCCCAGCTGCTAATAGAATTTTCAGGCAGACTGTTTAGCCAGTGCCGAGCTGGCCCTTTGAGTTTTAGTGGGAGGTATTTGATGGCATGAAGATCATCCCCGCGGGCCATGTGGATGTGGAGAATAAAATCCTTGACCCATACCGCGGGATCGGTTGTTCCATCGTATGATTCGATGTTTACGGGTTTGAACCCTTCTGGGAATTCATGATCCATTACTTCGTCAGTGAAGCAAAGAGGGTGTGCGACACCTCTATATCGGGCCGCATCGCGACGTCGCTTTGATGGAGTCCGTCTGCGGTTTTCGGCCGGGCGTGACTAGGTTTGTCACATCCGAATAGATAGTCGTCTTCGCGTGTCAAGCACGTTCTCGCGATCCGTATATCGATCTTGTATGTCCTGCTCTACTGTCCAGGTCTTGACGAAGGTCATATGTATAACCCCGAGCTGTCTTATCCCTGCCTTTACGGCGAGGTGGGACAGTCTGGTTTTCGGCTCGAGTTTCCATTTTTTATCCCGACCACACGGTGGTCGGTCGGTCACATTGCGCGATGCTGGTGCGGGCGCTGCCGCCTCGTCATCGAACTGAGGTAGCAATTTGCGCTTCGGGTAACTTTTGGCTGGGCGTTTAAGGCCGTATTCGTCGGCTGCCAGGACATCGGTCCATCTGTCATTGAGCAGGTCTTGATCAGCTTGAAGCTGCTGCTGCTTCTTTTTCAGGCTCCTCGCAGTGGCTATTAGCTGAAGCTTAAAGCGCTCCTGCTCAAGAGGTTCCTCAGGCACGATGAAATCTTCGTTGCCGAGGCTCACCTCCTCCTCGGAGAGCGGATGATAACTACCGTCCTCCGAGTCTTCTTCTATGGCCTGTTCATCAGGATTGACTTGCCCATCTTTCTGATTGTCTTGTTCGGCAGTTTGTTCGTCGGGGTCTTCTGTGTCTTCGGCACCATCCGGAGTGTTATCGTCTCCTGTGCTGGTGTTGCTGTCCTCGCTGTGGCGCGATTTAGAGCGGCGCCGCTGACGACGGCGCTTTAGTTGTGTCTTAGGAGGGTCATCCTTCGCTGGGTTCTCCTTGTCGTCACTGCTATTATCTTTTGGTGCATCCACCATGTATACGTCATATGAGGAAGTGGCCGTCCATCGTCCGGTGAACGGTGGGTTTTGGGCCTCCTCTTCTCCGGCATCATCGTCCATACCGTCGATGTCTTCGGAGTCATAGTCAAGCGTGTCGGTTAGGACTTCGACAGTGGCTATGAAGTGGGCGGTGGGTGAGAAACGAAATTCTCCATCATCAGCCTCCAGTTCAAACCGGATATAGTTCGGCTTTGAGTCCCCCGCTAAGGACAAATTTCTTAATGAATTTAACACATCGCTTAAAGGCGAGTGCCGGAAGACGTCCGCGGCGCTGAATTCGAAGATCGATAGCTGATCAAGCTCAGCGTCCGCGGACGCACATGGTTCGGAAATTATAGCCGGAGACGAGTCTGGAGTTCCGGTGACACAGATATCACATGAGGTTAAGTCTGTGTGCGGCTCCAAAGCCGCGGAATCTGTGGCCTCTGTGGCGGGGTTGAGCTTCCCGTCCTCAGATGGTGCGGTTTGCTCTGGATCTAAGGCCGGAGCAGTTACAGGTGCAATTTCCTGAGTATGGTTCGGTGATAGATTTACATCATGTTCATCATAGGGGTAGGGAGCGGCTGCCGTGGTATCAAATCCATCGAAGATCAAGTCTCCGCGGATGTCCGCGACATAGTTCAAGCTCCCAAATCTGACCTGATGGCCAGGGGCGTAGCTGTCGATCTGCTCTAGATGGCCAAGGGAGTTAGCCCGCAGTGCGAAGCCACCGAACACGAAGATCTGTCCAGGGAGGAAGGTTTCCCTCTGGACAACATCGTTGTAGGTGATTGAAGGAGCCATCAACCTTTTGGGGACGGCACAGTGGAACTCTTAATGAAAGCACCAATGTCGGTGTCAAAACCGGCGGATCTCGGGTAGGGGGTCCCGAACTGTGCGTCTAAGGATGATGGTAACAGGAGACGGGGGGCACAATGTTTACCCAGGTTCGGGCCCTCTCTATGGAGGTAATACCCTACTTCCTGCTTGATTGATCTTGATGAATATGAGAATTACAAGAGTTGATCTACCCCGAGATCGTGATGGCTAAAACCCTAGAAGTCTAGCCTGTATGACTATATATGTTTCCGGACTAAGCCCTCCGGTTTATATAGACACCGGAGGGGACTAGGGTTGTACAAAGTCGGTTACAGAGAAAAGCTTGCCTTCCACGCCAAGGAGAGTCCTATCCGGACACGGGAGAGAGTCTTCGGTCTTGTATCTTCACAGCCCATTAGTCCGGCCCATGTCCAACAGGCCGGACACCCGAGGACCCATAGTCCAGGACTCCCTCAGTGGCCACCGTGGCAGCGACGGGGGCTACTACAACAACAACGGCCCTTCGCGCCACTTCTACAACAACAATCAAGGTGACCACTTCGCCGGGTATGATGAGTATGAAAACAAATGCCAAATCTGCAGGAAAACTAACCATATTGCAAAAGAGTGTAAGTGGCGCTATGCTGAGGATAACTCTCGAAGGAGGCATGTTGCAGCTGCAGCAGATGCCTCATATGGAGTTGATTCAAACTAGTATCTTGACTCTGGCTAAAATGAGAACATCACTTATGAGCTTGAGAAGATGACCATGCACGAGAAGTATCACGGCCAAGATCAAGTCCACACCACTGAAAACAGTCCATGTATGATGATAAGTCATGTTGGCGAGTCTATTTTTCAAACCTCACATCGTGATATTCTTGTAGATGATGTTCTGCATATTCCCAATGCATCCAAAAATCTTCTGTCAGTTCATCGTATTACTCTTGATAATGGTGTTTTCATAGAGTTTCACCCCTTCTTCTTTTTGATCAAGGATCAGGTCACGAGGAGGGTGCTTTATCGCGGTAGATGTGTGCAAGGCCTCTATCCATTGATCCCCAAAATTTCCAAGTTCAATAAGCAAGCCTATGGAGCCTTCAAAGTGTCTTCAGAATGATGGCATAATCGTTTAGGCCACCCATCTTTTTCCGTTGTTTATCAAATTCTAAAAATAAGCTCGCATGTGTTGATGAGCATGATCGTGAAACTATTTGTGACTCTTGCCAAAGAGCAAAAAGCCACCAGTTACCATATCCTATTTCTACCAGTGTGTCCACAAACCCTTGCAGCTTGTGTTTCCAGATGTATGGGGACCGGCCCCCTCCTTTGTTGGCCGACACAGATATTACGTGAGTTTCATTGATGATTTTAGCAAGTATACCTGAATATACCTTCTTAAAAAATGCTCCAACGTTTTTCAAGTTTTTCTTAACTTTCAAGATCTTGTAGAACGACAATTTGATTGCAAAATACTTGCCATGCAGTCGGATTGGGGAGGTGAGTATGAGAAACTCAACTCCTTTTTCCAACGGATTGGAATCTCTCATCACGTTTCTTGCCCTCACGCTCACCAACAAAACGGTTCGGCGGAGCGCAAGCACTGGCACATTGTTGACATTGGTCTCTCCCTCCTTGTTGCCGCATCCATGCCACTAAAGTTTTGGGATGAGGCTTTCCTCACCGCGTTACACCTCATAAATATTTTACCTAGCCGTGTCATTAATCACGAAACACCCACTGAACGTCTACTCCATATCAAACCCAACTATTCATCTCTTCGTGTGTTTGGTTGCGCATGCTGGCCCAACCTTCGTCCCTATAATAGCAGAAAGCTCATGTTTCGATCGACACAATGTGTCTTTATAGGCTACAGTGCACAACACAAAGGCGTCAAGTGTCTTGATGTAGCCACGTGACATGTGTATATCTCCCGAATGTCGTCTTTGATGAAACAATTTTTCCCTTTGCCAAACTTCACCCAAATGCGGGCGCATTACTTCGCAAAGAAATTCTTCTTTTCCCTCCGCTTTACCCGGTGTTGATCATGGGGGAGAGAATAATAGTACTGATCAACTTGTACCTAATCATCATATTATGCCTGAGATTACTGCTGCAGATTCAGTTCAGATGGAGAAAATCACAATCAAAACGGACGTGATTTCATGTGCCCCTTGGCCGGAGACACAGACGCAAACCGAGGAGGATCTGCCTCGGGATCCCTGCAGCAGGAGCCAATATCTCCTCCGGGATCCGCGCGGGCAGCACCTGGTCGCGCCTCGAGCGGGCGCGCGATCGGGAAAGCGACGTCGTCGCCCCGCGCAAACCTGCTGACGACGCGTGGCGGACAGTGACCTGTGGGGCCGAGCCCGGCTCGTCTGGTTGGCCCGTGCCGGATTCGCCAGGGCCCGCCACTCCGGCTCGGCTGCATGCGCCAGATTCGCCGGGGCCCGCCACTTCGCCTCGGTCGCGGTCGCCAACAGGCGCGACACAATCCTCGTCGGGATCTAAGTCGCCCGCACCTGAGGCTGATGCGGCTGACGGATCTCCTGTGGCTCCGCCTCCCGTGGTTTCTCCTGTGGCGCCGCGCACAAGACTACAGAAGGGAGTCACTACTCGTTTAAATTACAAAAAATTTCTCTAAGTTTGGTATGTCCTGTACAACTGGTGAACCTAACAGTTTAGTGACATCACATGATGATCCTAGGTGGAAGGCGGCCATGGAAGATGAAATCATGGCATTGCGCAAAAACAAAACATGGTACCTAGTGCCCTCTCGACCAGGCAGAAATCTAATTGATTGTAAGTGGGTCTATAGAATCAAGAAGAAATCTGACGGTAGCTTAGACAGATACAAGGCAAGACTTGTAGCCAAGGGGTTCGAGCAAAGGTATGGCATAGATTATGAGGACACGTTTAGTCCTGTTGTTAAAGCTGCAACAATCCGTCTTGTGCTATCAATAGCTGTGTCCAGGGGATGGAGTCTGAGGCAGCTAGATGTACAGAACACCTTTCTTCATGGTGTTCTGGAAGAGGAAGTGTACATGAAACAACCTTCTGGGTTTGAAGATAAAGATGCACCATCTTATGTCTGCAAGCTTGATAAAGCCCTATATGGTTTGAAGCAGGCACCCAGGGCATGGTATTCACGGTTAAGTATGAAACTTCAGTCACTTGGTTTTGTTCCATCAAAATCTGACACCTCATTATTCATTTATAACAAGCATAAAACATCCATATTTGTTTTAATATATGTTGATGACATCATTGTCACTAGTTCTTTTGATGGAGCCATGACAACACTGCTTAAGGATTTAGGCTCTGAGTTTGCTCTCAAGGATTTGGGAGATCTGCATTTTTTCTTGGGTATTGAAGTTAAGAAACATGGTAATGGTATTCATCTATCTCAAGCAAAGTATGCCACTGAACTGCTAAGTAGGATTGGTATGCAGAATTGTAAATCTTCACCAACACCCTTGTCTAGTTCAGAACCCTTATCCTTGACAGAAGGAGAGCCTCTGCATCAAGAGGACATCACTGGTTACAGAAGTCTAGTTGGTGGACTTCAGTACTTGACCCTTACTCGACCTGACATTTCTTTTGCAGTCAATAATGTGTGTCAGTATCTTCATGCACCTACCACAGCTCACTGGACATCTCAAAATGAATTCTCAGGTATATAAGAAACACTATACACTTGGGCCTCACACTCAACAAGTCATCTTCAACACTTGTCAGTGCCTTCTCAGATGCAAACTGGGCTGGTTGTTTGGATGACAGAAGGTCAACATGTGGTTTTGCTATCTTTTATGGATCTAATTTAATATCATGGTGTGCAAGAAAGCAAGCCACTGTTTCCAGGTCAAGTACAGAAGCACAATATAAAGCATTAGCAAATGCAACGACAGAAGTTATTTGGGTTCAGTCCATGCTCAGAGAACTTGGAGTGGTTCAGACTCAGCCTCCTTGTTTATGGTGTGATAATCTTGGTGCCACATATTTATCTGCTAATCCAGTTTTTCATGTCAGGACAAAGCACATTAAAATAGACTTTCATTTTGTAAGAGACCGTGTTGCCAACAAACAGCTTGAGATCAGATTTATACCTTCCAAAAATCAGCTTGCAGATGGATTCACAAAGGCGTTGCCAGCCAGAAGTTTTGAAGAGTTCAAACGTAATCTCAACTTGTCATAGTTGTGATTATGGGGGCGGGGGGGGGGGGGGTGTTAAACATATGTCACGCATTATCATGTTAGGGTAGTTAGGAGAATCCAGGTTGTTAGCTTGTTTATCTTTTCATCTGTTTATTCTCCTCTATCTCTCCATGTATCTCTCTGGTTGTTGAACAACCGTGATCTTGTATGCCTCTGCGAGAGCCGGCCTCGCCTAATCAATATATAACACGCGGGCTCCCATGTTACGGGGGTTGAGACGCTTCCACAATTTCCACATGATATACAGAGCAGGCCTCTTCCATAGCATCTAGCTCATCTACCTCCATCTATCTCATCTCCAATCCACCACGCCCTAGCCATGTCCTCCTCCACCGCAGTCACCTCTTCTACACAGGTCATGAGGTTCCTCTCCGATGCATCGTCCCAAACAGGCGCTTACACTCATAAAATCATTCATGGCCGGGAGCCCAATGCCTGTGCTGTCTGATCTATGCAGCTATGTGTAATATGTTGGGACACAATTGGTTCCAGACACGACCAGCATCACATGATTCCATCTCACAAATTCAGTCCAGTAGCTGAAACTCCACGCATAACTTTCACAGTATAAGGATGGCCATAGCTGTTGTCATCTGTAAGTGCTATTGGCACCAATCCCCTAAGACAGGGAACATAACCGGGGAATAGTTTTCCTGCCATTGATTGGCACTGCGACATGCCTGTTAATTTAATGTGAAACTAAGGATAAAGATGAATCGAATTTCAGCATCTGTCTTATACGCCTGCAAGTATTACCTCCGTCCCAAATTACAAGTAGTTGCGTACAAGGCACAAAGAAATACGCAGCTCCATCCTGTGACAACATGTTTCTTGATTTTGTTGAGGAGTTCTGCATGCATATGCTGCTATATTGAGATATTTCACAATGTTTTTGTTGCTGTCGCATAGTTTGACCTTCGGACTTCACGACGGCCGATTCACCATCCACTAGTGCACTTTTTTCTCAGAGTTTCCTGCCTTGTGTGAAATGTTAATGTCTTTCAGCCTGCCTTGTCAACGCCCGCCCTCATGCATGAAATTTGCATCCAGTGTGGGAACAACCTGTGGTTTTGACATGCGATTGCAGCGTACATTTGATATGTTGGCCAAACTCTCTAGCGTGCCGTTTGCAGTTTTGGCCGCATAAAGCTGCAGGTATGGTTCCTTGTGTTTCTTTCTCACCGGATTAGGTTTTCTTGATCCAGTTTCAACAAATATTGCGTCACTGAACGTCTCACCTTTCGAATCATTTGTTACTAAATAATTGCAACCCACTACCTATTTTTCCAGCACATGCTTGCCCTACCTATTTTTCTAGCACATGCAATTCCTCTGCATCATCGATCAGATACAAGCCCTTCACATTCCATTTTTCAACACATGCAAACCCTCTAGCTCATGCAAGTCCTTCACTTCATCAATTTTTTTCAGCAACAAATCAGTCCACCGAATGTCACGAGCCATTTTAACGTGTGGTCAGCCCCCATTTACCGATAGGTCTGCTATGGTTGATTTATGGTGAGGATGTGGAAGAGACTTATTCCCATATCAAGGCGCGGGGTATAGCTGGCCAAATGGGCCGTTTTTTTCGAGCCGGCCCGTGAGCACGCCGGCACGGCCCGCCTTGGGCCAGGCACGACACGGGCTAAACAGGCCGGACCCGGCACGCGGCACGCCCTGGGCCGTGTCTGGGCATGGAGGCTGGGCACGCGGACCGGCACGGCACGGCCCGATTATGTTTTTTTATACATCTATATATGGCCCAACATGTAAAAATAGGCTAAAAACGCTCAATGCGTCAAATAACAGGCTTAAAATATGCGGCCCACTGTGCTAACTGGGCCGTGCCTGGGCCTGAGGGCGCAGCACGCGGGCCGGCACGGCACGACCCGTATAGTAATCATGCCCTGGAGGGCCGTGCCGGGCCAGGCACGATTATGATGGGCCGGGCCGTGCCGTGTCGGGCCGGCCCGTTTGGCCAGGTATGCCGCGGGTATTATCTAGTTTTTCTACAACTGTGTGGTCATGTACACTTTGCGGATAATGTGACGAGAGATGACATATTTTATTGATATGAGACTAGAGATGATACATAGTGATGGATCATTGCGGGTGTTATTGTCAAAATGTGAAAGATGATACACTGACATGCTAGTGTTAGGTTCGTGGCTCACACAACGGCCTAGCTAGAGCCTAGGGACTACAAAAGTAGTTGCTCCGATCATGCGCCTTCTCTTTTCCTCTCAGACACCCACGAGCAAAGATTTTTACCCCATCATCAATCATCAGGTAAGTTCGGCTACAATTTTGTTATGCAAATGTACTTTCACATACCTCTAGTGCCTTCATTTTTCATCTTTTAAGTCTCTTTGATTCATATGAAAAGTAGAGAAAAATCATAGGAATAGATTTTTTTTTGTATAATAACCGTTTGATCAAAGGAACGTACCATCAGAAATCTGGAAGATTCTTTTTCCTTTAGATTGAGTGCCATAGGAAAAAAATGAATTTAGGGCCTCTTTGATTCAAATGTTTTTTAAGGATTATAATCCTCTAGAATTATATTTTCTATGGAATCACTTGTACTACATTCCATATGAAATCTAGCATCCACTCAAACTTGTTGGACAAAATCCTTTGTTTTTCCATCATTGCAATCAAACAACATCAAGTGCGCAGGGCATTCCAACTTTGTGTTATTTTTATTCGTGTTGTTTTACAATCCTGCGAATCAAATTGATGCACTCAAACCTCTTTTTATATATTTATATGCATAAAAAATGAGACAAGGGCCATAAGTAGCATACTATTTTTAATTAACTTAATATTATCTTCTTTTTTGTGTGATGAACATCATATTATGTTTTCATAGGGTGTAATCTTAATTTGATCATGCATCTAGGATTGATGTGATTTTCCTACTCATGTGAATCAAACAGCCAATTCCACAGATTCTTATGTTTTTACAATTACCTATTTTGCACATGGAATCCAATCATATTTCTGTGTTTCTAAATCCTGCAAATAAAATAGGCTCTTAGACTTGGCCATCCATGAGTAAAGTTTTTTATCAATAAATCATCTGGCAAGTTAACATCATCATAAGGTTTTATAGGGTGCGTACAAAGTAGCTAGTCCCCTACGCTTGTCATGCGCTATCATGTCATCTACTCACTCCATTGTCATGCGCTATCATCTCATCTACTCACTCCGTTCCTAAATATAATACATGTTAGAGATTTCAATATGGACTACATACGGAGCAAAATGAGTGAATCTATCCTCTAAAATATGTTTGTATACATCCGTATGTAGTCCGTATTGAAATATCTGAAAGGGCTTATGCTACCCCGTCCCCCCGCGTCCCTCTCCGAGGCGACACGGGGGAACCCTAGCTGCCCCCGCCGAAGGCCTTCCTCCACCCTCCCCTCCCCCTCACCGCCGCCGAGAGCCACCGCTGGGCAAAGCCCAGGCAGTGCCGACGGCGGCGGGGCTTCTCCCCTGGCATGGCATCCCTTCTTCCTCGCGGCGGCTTAGTCACTCCCGGTGGGCTTGATGGCGTGGCGCTTCGAAGCTCCGGCCGCGGCTCGCTTTGCGGCAGGTTGGAGGGCCTGTCCCCGTATGGTGGTGCCGCCTAGACAGCGGCGGCGGCCTAGGGCTCTTGACCCCAGATTGGATCTGGGTGGTGCTCGGGCCTAGCCGTGGCTGCCTGTCTGGCGTGGTGGCGACGAGTCTCGCGGCCTCTGGGCATTGTGGAGGTGCCGGCGGCGGCGTGTGCTCAACCTGGTGGTGGCGGCGGCCGTGCACGGGAGTTGGATGTGACGCCCGGATAATTAAGCTACAGTGATCCCCCGCTAATGATGCCATGTCACCACGGTTACTGTTGATAAACTCTCGATAGTTCAGAACTGAAACAAATTCAAAATTTAAATAAAAGTAAACAATAAAAGTTTTCAAATATTAAAACTAAAATGTTCGGAGTGAACCAAATATTGCATAGGTAATTATGATGGAGAAACCACACCTTTATAAAATTCTTAAATACTATAAGATGAATAAAACAGCAGTAAAAACAATTAATTAAATACCTTTTGTAATTAATAAAATGTCAAACTAAATTATTTGAGGACTAGACTATTTGTGGCTATGGACTAAGTTGAAATACTAATTTAGATGCTACGAGTATATTTTACTAAAACTAAAATTAGTAGGAAACAAAACTAAAACAGAAAAGGTAATATAAATAAAAGGATAAAGGCAAAACAGAAAATAAAACAAAATTAAAAGAAAGAAGAAAAGGAACCCCCCCTCTCCCTGGGCCGAATGGCCCAACTGGCCATCCAGGCCACTAGGCCGGCCGCCCACTCCCCATAACCCCTGGGCGACCGAAACCCTAACCCCCCCCCGACCGCACACTCCCCCCCACTCCCCACGTCTCTCTCTCGCCCCTCCTCTTCCCCCGATCCCCTTCTGGATCGGGGCAGCAAATCCCGCCGCCGCCCCGACGCTCGCCGACGACCGACGCCCCCGGCACCGAACCGGCGCCCCGCCACCTCGACGTCGTCATCCTGGGCCTCGGCGCCCCGTCCGTGCCCCGCGCCGCTGCCTCCAATGGCCTCGTGCTGGCCACAGCTTCGCCACCGACCGCGCCCTCGCCGCCCGGAACACCGCCTCGCCGGAGTTCCTCCCCAACGTCGCCGTCGTCCCCGACCTCCGTCAAGCCCATTGCCCCGACCCCAGCTCCGCATGGTGAGGCCACGGCCTCCCTCTCCTCCTCCCCCCGCTCGCGCACACGGCCCGCGGCCTCCTCCCCGCGAGGCCGCGCTCGCCCGCGCCCGCCGTCGTGCCCCGGCCCCCTGATGCTGCTCCTTTGCCGCCCGCTCGTCCCGCGCGTGTGCTCCACCGCGCTGCCCCGCCTAGCCCTGCCGCGTCGCACTCCCCGCCCTCGCTCCGCCTGCGCTTCGCTGGCTCCTCGAGCTGCGGCCGTGCCGCTCGCCGTTTGCCGGCGCCGCAGCGCACCTCCCGCTGCCGACCCGCCGTTGCCTTGCCCCCCGCACTGGCCTCCCCTTGCCTCCTGCCACTGACCACGGCTCGGCCGCGCCCGCGTCGGCCGGCGCCGAGCAGGCCCCGCTCCGGCCTCGCCTTGCTACCAGGCGGGCTGCGGCTTCGCCTGCACCCGCATGCCCGCTATGGCGCCAATGACTAGGGGCCCCACCCCCAGAACGAAAAAAAAGAAAAATAAATAAATTTAATTAATTAATTAATTAATTAATGAACTAAATTAATTAAGTTAATTAATCCTGTTTAAATTAATTTAATTAATTAGTTAATTTAATTAAACAATAATTAATTAGCTAAACCCTAATTAAACTAAGCAGTGTATGACATGCAGGACCCACATGTAGTTGACCCAGTCAACTGCACAGTTGACTGCTGACGGCATCTTTTACTATTCTGGATAATGTTGATTTAAAATGATTAAATAAATCCTAAAATGTTTAAATCTTTAGAAAATCATATAAAATAATCCGTATCTCGGATGAAAATACTTTCTACATGAAAGTTGCTCAGAACGACGAGACGAATCCGAATACGCAGCCCGTTCGTCCGCCACACATCCCTAACATATCGAACTCGCAACTTTCCCCCTCCGTTTCATCTGTCCGAAAATGCGAGACATCGGGAATACTTTCCCGGTTGTTCCCCCCCTTCGTCGGTATCACCTACTACCGCATTAGGGCACACCTAGCACCGCGTATTGTCATGTCACGCTTTGTGTTGCTTTGATTGCTCTGTTATTTATTGTGTTCCCCCTCCGTTAATTCTTTCCGGTAGACCCCAAGACTACCGGCGACCCCTAGTTCGACTACGGAGTTGACGACCCCTCCTACTTGCAAGAGCAACCAGGCAAGCCCCCCCCTTGATCACCAGATATCGCCTATTCTTCTCTCTACTGCTTGCATTAGAGTAGTGTAGCATGTTACTGCTTTGGTTAATCCTATTCTGCTGCATAGTCTGTCATTGTTGCTACAGTTGTTACCCTTACCTGCCATCCTACTGCTTAGTATAGGATGCTAGTGTTCCATCAGTGGCCCTACACTCTTGTCCGTCTGCCATGCTATACTACTAGGCCGTGATCACTTCGGGAGGTGATCACGGGTATATACTATATACTTTATATACATGACACATGTGGTGACTAAAGTCGGGTCGGCTCGTTGAGTACCCGCAAGTGATTCTGATGAGGGGGCTGAAAGGACAGGTGGCTCCATCCTGGTAGAGGTGGGCCTGGGTTCCTGACGGCCCCCGACTGTTACTTTGTGGCGGAGCGACAGGGCAGGTTGAGACCACCTAGGAGAGAGGTGGGCCTGGCCCTGGTCGGCGTTCGCGGATACTTAACACGCTTAACGAGATCTTGGTATTTGATCTGATTCTGGCCATTTGGTCTATACGCACTAACCAACTACGCGAGAACAGTTATGGGCACTCGACGTCGTGGTATCAGCCGAAGCTCTTCTTGACGTCAGCGACTGAGTGGCGCGCGCCGCATTGGACCGTAAGCTCGCGCTTGTATTAAGGGGGCTAGGTCTGCTTTCGGCCGCGTACGCAACGTGCAGGTGTGCAATGGGCGATGCGACCAGACCCCTGCGCGCATAGGGTTTAGACCGGCGTGCTGACCTCTCTGTTGAGCCTAGGTGGGGCTGCGACGTGTTGATCTTCCGCGGCCGGGCATGACTCAGAAAAGTGTGTCCGGCCAAATGGGATCGAGCGTGTTGGGTTATGTGGTGCACCCCTGCAGGGAAGTTTATCTATTCGAATAGCCGTGTCCCTCGGTAAAAGGACGAAGCGGAGTTGTACCTTGACCTTATGACAACTAGAACTGGATACTTAATAAAACACACCCTTCCAAGTGCCAGATACAACCCGGTGATCGCTCTCTAACAGGGCGACGAGGAGGGCATCGCCGGGTAGGATTATACTATGCGATGCTACATGGTGAACTTACCATTTACTCTCTTCTACATGCTGCAAGATGGAGGTGGCCAGAAGCGTAGTCTTCGACAGGACTAGCTATCCCCCCTTATTCTGGCATTCTGCAGTTCAGTCCACCGATATGGTCCTTTACACATATACCCATGCATATGTAGTGTAGCTCCTTGCTTGCGAGTACTTTGGATGAGTACTCACGGTTGCTTTTCTCCCTCTTTTCCCCTTTCTATACCTGGTTGTCGCAACCAGATGCTGGAGTCCAGGAGCTAGAGATCCCGAGGATGATTCTACATGGAGTTCGGCTTCGAGGAGTAGTTAGGAGGTCCCAGGCAGGAGGCCTGGCCACTTCGATCGTTGCTACTTTTGTGCTAGCCTTCTTAAGGCAAACTTGTTTAACTTATGTCTATACTCAGATATTGTTGCTTCCGCTGACTCGTCTATGATCGAGCACTTGTATTCGAGCCCTCGAGGCCCCTGGCTTGTATTATGATGCTTGTATGACTTATTTATGTTTTAGAGTTGTGTTGTGATATCTTCCCGTGAGTCCCTGATCTTGATCGTACACATTTGCGTGCATGATTAGTGTACGGTCAAATCGGGGGCGTCACAAGTTGGTATCAGAGCCAACTACCTATAGGAATCCCCCTTTCCAACTCCTTGGCCGAAGTCGAGTCTAGACATTGGAAAAACTTTTACTAACATGGCTGTGTGTCTTACGGGCCCACGTCGCCATTGGGTGGTTTTAGGATCTTTTACTCCTTGTCTATACTCTGGGACTCTGATCTCTCTTCTATTCGGGTTAAGTGAATTTTGCTAAATCTAACATTAGGATCTCGTTATCACTTTCATCCGGAGAGCCCCTTATTACTGATGATCGTCTGCTGCACGTGAAGACCCTAAAGATACTCTCCGCTGATAACCCGAGAACCTGTGTTCATCGCTTTTGCAATTCCCTTTCATCGATAAACTCCTATGGATAACCGCGTATACTCGCCATTCATACAATGTTTCCCAGTTGATCTTGTTATTACAAGATACCCCGAAATTATCTCTGTTGTTCCGAGAATCCTTGAGCTTACTGCCTTGCTGTTCTTTGTCACCTGAATACCCCTACGGATAATTCTCGCACTTACCGAGTATCCGCTCATCCCCAGTTGATTCAAGTATTTCACAAAAGTGTTCAAAATACCATTCGATCTTCCGAAAATCCTCAAGAGCCTTTTTGCTCTTGAAATTCTTGCTTACTTGCATTATGATTAATCTTAAGTCTCGTAATCTTGTTGGCATCTCTTGTCATTATCATTTTGAGTCCGTAGATTCAATTTGTTGCGAATGCTCGCAATCCTCAATCAGATCCTAGAATTCATCCTTCCGGCTTAGACGTCATCTGAAACGTGAGCTGGTTCTCGCCAATCAAATTGTCGTCGATTGTGCCCCTATGTCTATTGAACTTATCCATCCTTGATCAGAGCGTCTGTTTTTGATCCTTCGCTTTGTAAATCATAATTCCTTTGCAATTGAGCTCTAAGTTACTTAGTTGTTTCTATAATCCAAGGTCTTTGCATTGATTCTTCCTCGGGTTGTGTGCCGATACTCACCTCAGATCCTTTATGGACCATCAAAACCTTGTTGGATTTTATCCGACAACGTCCTTCATATTCAATCACTTTGGAATTTCTTTCCCTGATACATAATGCCTTTGGTAAATCCTATTCCTTGATTTGGCCAACCATGCTCTGCTTTCGAGCTGGTGATATTTACGATTGAAGCTTGTGGTATATTTTTCCACGATGCCCCGATGGGTTGAACCTATGCCTTCCATAATATGTGTGAACTCGAAAGATTTCATGAGTCATACTACTGCAACTTCATCAAACGCGAGAAGTGAATGAAAGGTTATGCATTGAAGAGGTGGGAGTCGACCTTGAACTTTGCGTTCATGCCCATGGACACGATGTAGCTCTTATCATTAAATCTTCTCTTAAATTAATTATTCCCTTGGTATAAGTTCATCTTATATCTAGGATCTGGCCTTTTGCAATCGTGGTTCGACCATGTTCTCCTTTAAATACCATTTCTCGTACAAGTTAAGCACTTGTCTTCTTCAGAGCAATACCCCAGTCCAACCTCTACTTTGGTTTGTCGTCGAGTATTACCCCCCTGGTATCTCGAGATTATCACGGAACTGCATAACTTATTATGAGTTCTCCATCAAGTGCTACATTCTCATTGATTCCAATTTTTCACGGGCTTCGAGTTTTTAAACACTCAAAACCACCGATAACTGAATCGAGTCCGCACTGCGATTAAACAACTCTTAGTAATCTTCTTTACTTATGAGTTTGTACCCGATCACGTCATTCCTAGTCTGATTGGCTACATCATTATCGTGCTGAATTTTAACTGTGCTACCTGGACCTTCCCAGCGCAAAAATTTCGACAGTGAGCTAATCTTGCGTCAATCTTCCTCGTCATATCACTTCTCCTTGAACAGCGAACTTGATTTCGAGTTTGTGTCCTAACCGTGGTTCCAATAACCTTTCGCTTTCATCATTCCTTTGACTTGATGTCATCGTCGATCAATTACATCTTCTTGAAAACCTCTCGACAAATTTGTCGTGATCATTGTCAACAATTTGACTTCTTCCAAGTTGTGTGTTGAAATTCAGGATGAGAAATACCATCCTTGCCCCTCGATGAATTGTGTTATCATCGACAACATTCTTGCCTCCCCCCAACACAAACTTGTTCATATTTTGTGTTGTATCTTGATTTCCCTGCTATCCAACTTATGTTATGTTCTACCGTGGAGTATTACCATCCTTGATGTCAAGAATGTCGTGAGCATTACTCCACCTCTTAAGAATTCTTGGTACAGTGATACTTCTCGCCATCACCATTATTTCTTGGTCCCCGTGTTGTTTCTAAACGAAATACCGACAAATGGTCTGTGATGTGTAAATTCTAAACTTCTAGCAACCCTATTGCTTTGAAGTTATTGGTCTATAGTTTCATTCTACGTCTATGGCTTAACGAATCATCATTCGAACATTGATCGTGTTACCTAGCCCATATTTCGGGTGCACATTTCAACCAATGTTTAACTGTGTATGTTTTCCTCGAGCATACATCATTAAGTCATTCGATCTAGTTAGTGTTATCTCCTTGTTCACATAGTTGTGGAAATCCATCTTTTGGAAATCTCAATGGATTGTCGCTGAGTCAATCAGTCACCTCCTCACCTCTCCTTGATTTAATGATGAACCCTTGTTCGGAACTCGCTTAAATAGTTCATCTCCCAAGAATCTTCGATGTCGTTCTGATAATTTGTGTTGCACCTTTCTTCTCAGGCATCCTGAGTCTGAGTTATCCTGACACCAATCAGATCTGAATCTCGGTCAGATATGATGGTTGGAACATATTTCCAAGAGTTATAACATTGGTCTATTTATGACCCGGTAAGGTGATGTCATGCCTAGCACACCTGGCCGGAGGACCTATTATTATAGTTTCCTCATTAGCAAGGTTAACCATTCTTCCATGAGGAAATTGTAAGACTTATCTATAAGTTGTTCCTAATAAGTCCTTTGTGTATCTAGAGTCTGACCTTTGCCTGAAGATCATGTCAATGCTATCTCGAAGCATGTATGTGGTACTCGGATTTTCAATAACATCTGAAGCACCATGCCGAATTTTCTTTATCAAATTATCCAAACACCGTTGTATGGGTAATGTCATGAAATTTCTTCCCCTTTCCTAAATGGTTTTCCACATTATATCATGTCGTGGATATCATGCTCTGTTTGTCCTTGGGAAGGATATACCCCTGAATAATGTGTTTAAACGCATTTTCCTTTCCATTGTTCTATTTAATCTGATGACCACCTTTTCCTTTGCATTGTTTTGTTTAACCTTTCTGGTGATTTATATGATCTAAGTAGTAATAAGTCACTGCTTTTGTAAGCACCTTGGTGTGCAACCGTGTCAGCAAGACTGTGTTACTATTGTTGATGACATTTCGGTAACCACCGATGGACGAGAACTTTGCCTATTGGTCCGCCTCGTTTCAACGAGCAGGAAAATGGTTCTCTTCATCCCTCGCCCTTGGTACCAACGATGCTGCCAACATAACTGACCGGTTATTCTCTGACATGCCTTGCTTACATGATCATGCAAGACGTCACCCCTCTTCCTACTTTTAACCCACATGGTGGGTCCATAACCCATAGTTCCACAGGATCGAAAACCTGACTCTCCTGTACACCTATGTGGCCAAAGTTATTCCTCACGCGTGGCTTCATAAGTACTTCACGAGCCACCTTTCGAAAGATCATAAATTCTGGTATCAGACACAATACTTATTCCCACTGCTCTGAACCCCTTTCACACTATGTTACAGGCAACGAACGATTGCCTATCCACTTGAAACTTCTTATGGCACCTTCTTACTTTGCTCTCGATGAATTTCTTGAATTTCAACTCGAGAGATACCTTGAGTTTCATTCCCTGAGGTAATTACCGATTGTCAGTCCTCACTGACATATGTCCTTATCATTTCCCCCTTTCGACCCTATTCGTAAGTACCATGAAAACTCCGAAGAAAGGATGACGGCTTCATCATGATGCCCTAAAGCAGAGAAATGAAGACATCAACGAGAGGTATCAACTTGTTCGAGAAGGGCAACCAAGATCGGGAAGACTCCATGGAACTTCGTAACCAAGTCTTTTCCCCCTCACCATACCTCTTAAATCTCGGGATGAGATTTCTTGTAGTGGAGGAGAATTGTGATGCCCGGATAATTAAGCTACAGTGATCCCCCGCTAATGATGCCATGTCACCACGGTTACTGTTGATAGACTCTCGATAGTTCAGAACTGAAACGAATTCGAAATTTAAATAAAAGCAAACAATAAAAGTTTTCAAATATTAAAACTAAAATGTTCGGAGTGAACCAAATATTGCATAGGTAATTATGGTGGAGAAACCACACCTTTATAAAATTCTTAAATACTATAAGATGAATAAAACAGCAGTAAAAACAATTAATTAAATACCTTTTGTAATTAATAAAATGTCAAACTAAATTATTTGAGGACTAGACTATTTGTGGCTATGGACTAAGGTGAAATACTAATTTAGATGCTACGAGTATATTTTACTAAAACTAAAATTAGTAGGAAACAAAACTAAAACAGAAAAGGTAATATAAATAAAAGGATAAAGGCAAAATAGAAAATAAAACAAAATTAAAAGAAAGAAGAAAAGACCCCCCCCCTCTCCCTGGGCCGAATGGCCCAACTGGCCATCTAGGCCACTAGGCCGGCCCCCACTTCCCATAACCCCTTGGCGACCGAAACCCTAACCCCCCCACGACCGCACACTCCCCCCCACTCCCCACGTCTCTCTCTCGCCCCTCCTCTTCCCCCGATCCCCTTCTGGATCGGGGCAGCAAATCCCGCCGCCGCCCCGACGCTCGCCGACGACCGACGCCCCCCCGACACCGAACCGGCGCCCCGCCACCTCGACGTCGTCATCCTGGGCCTCGGCGCCCCGTCCGTGCCCCGCGCCGCTGCCTCCAATGGCCTCGTGCTGGCCACAGCTTCGCCACCGACCGCGCCCTCGCCGCTCGGAACGCCGCCTCGCCGGAGTTCCTCCCCAACGTCGCCGTCGTCCCCAACCTCCGTCAAGCCCATTGCCCCGACCCCTACTCCGCACGGTGAGGCCACGGCCTCCCTCTCCTCCTCCCCCCGCTCACGCACACGGCCGCGGCCTCCTCCCCGCGAGGCCGCGCTCGCCCCAGCCCCCCTGATGCTGCTCCTCTGCCGCCCGCTCGTCCCGCGCGTGTGCTCCACCGTGCTGCCCCGCCTAGCCCTGCCGCGTCCCACCCCCCGCCCTCGCTCCGCCCGCGCCCCGCTGGCTCCTCGAGCTGCGGCCGTGCCGCTCGCCGTTTGCCGGCGCCGCAGCGCGCCTCGCGCCGCCGACCCGCCGTTGCCTCGCCCCCCCACTGGCCTCCCCCTGCCTCCTGCCACTGACCACGGCTCGGCCGCGCCCGCGCCGGCCGGCGCTGAGCAGGCCCCGCTCCGGCTTCGCCTTGCTACCAGGCGGGCTGCGGCTTTGCCCGCACCCGCATGCCCGCTATGGCGCCAATGACTAGTGGTCCCCACCCCCAGAATGAAAAAAAAGAAAAAAATAAATAATAAAAATACATTTAATTAAGTTAATTAATTAAGTTAATTAATCCTGTTTAAATTAATCTAATTAATTAGTTAATTTAATTAAACAGTAATTAATTAGCTAAACCCTAATTAAACTAAGCAGTGTATGACATGCGGGACCCACACGTAGTTAACCCAGTCAACTGCACAGTTGACTGCTGACGTCAGCATGATGTCATGCTGACGTCATCTTTTACTATTCTGGATAATGTTGATTTAAAATGATTAAATAAATCCTAAAAAGTTTAAATCTTTAGAAAATCATATAAAATAATCCGTATCTCGGATGAAAATACTTTCTACATGAAAGTTGGTCAGAACGACGAGACAAATCCGGATACGCAGCCCGTTTGTCCGCCACACATCCCTAACATATCGAACTCGCAACTTTCCCCCTCCGTTTCATCTGTCCGAAAATGCGAAACATCGGGAATACTTTCCCGGTTGTCCCCCCCTTCGTCGGTATCACCTACTACCGCGTTAGGGCACACCTAGCACCGCGTATTGTCATGTCACGCTTTGTGTTGCTTTGATTGCTCTGTTATTTATTGTGTTCCCCCTCCGTTACTTCTTTCCGGTAGACCCCGAGACTACCGGCGACCCCCAGTTCGACTACGGAGTTGACGACCCCTCCTACTTGCCAGAGCAACCAGGCAAGCCCCCACCTTGATCAGCAGATATCGCCTATTCTTCTCTCTACTGCTTGCATTAGAGTAGTGTAGCATGTTACTGCTTTGGTTAATCCTATTCTGCTGCATAGTCTGTCATTGTTGCTACAGTTGTTACCCTTACCTACCATCCTACTACTTAGTATAGGATGCTAGTGTTCCATCAGTGGCCCTACACTCTTGTCCGTCTGCCATGCTATACTACTGGGCCGTGATCACTTCGGGAGGTGATCACGGGTATATACTATATACTTTATATACATGACACATGTGGTGACTAAAGTCGGGTCGGCTCGTTGAGTACCCGCAAGTGATTCTGAGGAGGGGGCTGAAAGGACAGGTGGCTCCATCCCGGTAGAGGTGGGCCTGGGTTCCTGACGGCCCCCGACTGTTACTTTGTGGCGGAGCGATAGGGCAGGTTGAGACCACCTAGGAGAGAGGTGGGCCTGGCCCTGGTCAGCGTTCGCGGATACTTAACACGCTTACCGAGATCTTGGTATTTGATCTGAGTCTGGCCATTTGGTCTATACGCACTAACCAACTACGCGGGAACACTTATGGGCACTCGACGTCGTGGTATCAGCCGAAGCTCTTCTTGACGTCAGCGACTGAGTGGCGCGCGCCACATTGGACCGTAAGCTCGCGCTTGTATTAAGGGGGCTAGGTCTGCTTTCGGCCACGTACGCAACGTGCAGGTGTGCAATGGGCGATGGGCCCAGACCCCAGCGCGCATAGGGTTTAGACCGGCGTGCTGACCTCTCTGTTGAGCCTAGGTGGGGCTGCGATGTGTTGATCTTCCGCGGCCGGGCATGACTCAGAAAAGTGTGTCCGGCCAAATGGGATCGAGCGTGTTGGGTTATGTGGTGCACCCCTGCAGGGAAGTTTATCTATTCGAATAGCCGTGTCCCTCGCTAAAAGGACGACCCGGAGTTGTACCTTGACCTTATGACAACTAGAACTGGATACTTAATAAAACACACCCTTCCAAGTGCCAGATACAACCCGGTGATCGCTCTCTAACAGGGCGACGAGGAGGGGATCGCCGGGTAGGATTATGCTATGCGATGCTACTTGGTGAATTTACCATTTACTCTCTTCTACATGCTGCAAGATGGAGGTGGCTAGAAGCGTAGTCTTCGACAGGACTAGCTATCCCGCCCTTATTCTGGCATTCTGAAGTTCAGTCCACCGATATGGTCCTTTACACATATACCCATGCATATGTAGTGTAGCTCCTTGCTTGCGAGTACTTTGGATGAGTACTCACGGTTGCTTTTCTCCCTCTTTTCCCTTTTCTATACCTGGTTGTCGCAACCAGATGCTGGAGTCCAAGAGCTAGAGATCCCGAGGATGATTCTACATGGAGTTCGGCTTCGAGGAGTAGTTACGAGGTCCCAGGCAGGAGGCTTTGCCTCTTTGATCGTTGCTACTTTTGTGCTAGCCTTCTTAAGGCAAACTTGTTTAACTTATGTCTGTACTCAGATATTGTTGCTTCCGCTGACTCGTCTATGATCGAGCACTAGTATTCGAGCCCTCGAGGCCCCTGGCTTGTATTATGATGCTTGTATGACTTATTTATGTTTTAGTGTTGTGTTGTGATATCTTCCCGTGAGTCCCTGACCTTGATCGTACACATTTGCGTGCATGATTAGTGTACGGTCAAATCGGGGGCGTCACAAGTTGGTATCAGAGCCGACTGCCTGTTGGAATCCCCCTTTCAAACTTAACCAATGCCAAGTCCACTGCTTGAGGCACCGATCCAACCGCCGGCACACTGATGCCCCGACCACCACTACCACAAACCTCCACTGACGCTATTACGTGATGGTGCCTCTCCAACCGGACCCCAAGCACCCACCTTGGCCTAGCCGAAAATGACCCAACCACGCACAACGTGATGGGGAACGTAGTAATTTCAAAAATTTCCTACGCACACGCAAGATCATGGTGATTGATACGTCTCCAACGTATCTATAATTTTTTGATTGTTCCATGCTATATTATATTCTGTTTTGGATGTTTAAAGGGATTTATTATACACTTCTATATTATTTTTTGGACTAACCTATTAATTGGAGGCCCAGCCCAAATTGCTGTTTTTTTGCCTATTTCAGAGTTTCGCAGAAAAAGAATATCATACGGAGTCCAAACGGAATGAAACCTTCGGGAACGTGATTTTTGAAACGAACGTGATCCAGAGGACTTGGACCCTACGTCAAGAAAGCATCCAGGAAGGCGCGAGGTGGGGCGCGCGCCTACCCCCTGGGCGCGCCCTCCACCCTCATGGGGTCCACGTTGCTCCACCGACGTACTTCTTCCTCCTATATATACCTACGTACCCCCAACCAATAGAAGCATCCACGAAAACCTAATTCCACCACCACAACCTTCTATACCCGTGAGATCCCATCTTTGGGCCTTTTCCGGCGTCCTGCCGGAGGGGGCATTGATCACAGAGGGCTTCTACATCAACACCATAGCCCCTCCGATGATGTGTGAGTAGTTTACCTCAGACCTTCGGGTCCATAGTTATTAGCTAGATGGCTTCTTCTCTCTCCTTGTATCTTAATACAAAGTTCTCCATGATTCTCGTGGAGATCTATTCGATGTAATCTTCTTTTGCGGTGTGTTTGTTGAGACCGATGAATTGTGGGTTTATGATCAAGTTTATCTATGAACAATATTTGAATCTTCTCTGAATTCTTTTATGTATGATTGGTTATCTTTGCAAGTCTCTTCGAATTATCAGTTTGGTTTGGCCTACTAGATTGATCTTTCTTGCAATGAGAGAAGTGCTTAGCTTTGGGTTCAATCTTGCGGTGTCCTTTCCCAGTGATAGCAGGGGCAGCAAGGCACGTATTGTATTGTTGCCATCGAGGATAACAAGATGGGTTTTATATCATATTGCATGAGTTTATCCCTCTACATCATGTCATCTTGCTTAAAGCATTACTCTGTTCTTATGAACTTAATACTCTAGATGCATCCTGGATAGCGGTCCATGTGTGGAGTAATAGTAGTAGATGCAGGCAGGAGTCGGTCTACATGTCACAGACGTGATGCCTATATACACGATCATACCTAGATATTCTCATAACTATGCTCAATTCTATCAATTGCTCAACAGTAATTTTTTCACCCACCGTAATACTTATGCTCTCGAGAGAAGCCACTAGTGAAACCTATGGCCCCCGGGTCTAGTTTCCATCATATTAATCTTCCAACACTTAGCTATTTTTTTGCCTTTTATTTTACTTTGCATCTTTATTATAAAAATACCAAAAATATTATCTTATCATATCTATCAGATCTCAGTTTCGTAAGTGACCGTGAAGGGATTGACAACCCCTTTATTGTGTTGGTTGCAAGGTTTTTATTTGTTTGTGTAGGTGCGAGGGACATGAGCGTGGCCTCCTACTGGATGATACCTTGGTTCTCAAAACTGAGGGAAATACTTACGCTACTTTGCTGCATCACCCTTTCCTCTTCAAGGAAAAACCAACGAAGTGCTCAAGAGGTAGCAAGAAGGATTTCTAGCGCCGTTGCCAGGGAGTCTACGCAAAAGTCAACATACCAAGTACCCATCACAAACTCTTATCTCCCGCATTACATTATTTGCCATTTGCCTCTCGTTTTCCTCTCCCACACTTCACCCTTGCCGTTTTATTCGCCCTCTCTTTTCCGTTTGCCTCTTTTTCGCTTGCTTTGTCATTTTGGCTAGTCCTTTATCTACTCCTTTGTCCCCTGAAAACGAAGTTATCAATTTTAGACAAAGGGAGGGAGAAAATTTAAAAGATGCTTGGTACAGAATATGCAACGCTCAAAATAAATCTGCTAGAAAGCAATCTACTTCCGTTCTTCTTCGTAACTTTTATGTAGGCGTCACGCCTTGGAATAGATTTATTCTCGATACCATTACAGGAGGGAATTTCTTGGGTAGTCATACTTTTGATTCTTACAATGCTATGACAGATTTATTTGGCTCTCCGCCTCTCTTGGTTAATGGAACTATGTTAACTTTGGAGCATGTAATGCAAAGACTTGAAATTATTGAAAATAAAGTTGCTACCGTTGAGTTAATTGAAAATTTGGATAAAAAGATCCACAACCAAATTACCCAATATGGATCTAAAGTAGGAGTCACTTTGAAAAATATTAAGGAAAAGGAACCCATAGTTAATGAAAGAATAAATCAGGATTCCACTAGAATCAGTAAACTTGAGGGTATCATTACCAACTTGGGGACCACTTTTTCTTCCGTAAAGAGTACTCCAAGTCCTCCTACTAAAATCTCTAAGCTTATGTATGTTCCTAAAAATAAGGGTGAATCCTCTAATAAGGAAACTGCGGATCTCAAATCAATAAGTGTTCACTCCAATCTCTTTGCTATCATTAAGGAACCATTTGCTGCAAATGTTTTTTTCGATTTTCTGCCTAGAAGTTTGATAATTAATGGAAAGAAAGAAACTCTTAAGGGTGATAGGTGTCTTATTTAAGAATTTCCTACCAAAGATGGCAATACCTAGATCTATCCTTGCTTTTATGCCTAGCTAGGGGCGTTAAACGATAGCGCTTGTTGGGAGGCAACCCAATTTTATTTTAGTTTTTTGCTTTTTGCTTCTGTTTAGGAATAAATATTTGATCTAGCCTCTGGTTAGATTTGTTCTTATGTTTTAATTAGTGTTTGTGCCAAGTTAAACCTATAGGATCTTCTTGGATGTTAGTTATCTGATCTTGCTGAAAATTCCAGAAACTTTCTGTTCACGAAAACAATTGTTAAAAATCACCAGAACGTGATAAATATTTATTCCAATTGCATAAGATCAATAAAAAAATTTTCTAGGTCGTCCTATTTTTGTAGATTTTTTGCAGTTCCAGAAGTTTGCGTTAGTTACAGATTACTACAGACTGTTCTGTTTTTGACAGATTCTGTTTTTCGTGTGTTGTTTGCTTATTTTGATGAATCTATGGCTAGTAAAATAGTTTATAAACCATGGAGAAGTTGGAATACAGTAGTTTTAACACCAATATAAATAAATAATGAGTTCATTACAGTACCGTGAAGTGGTGTTTTACTTTCCTTCACTAACGGAGCTCACGAGATTTTCTGCTAAGTTTTGTGTTGTGAAGTTTTCAAGTTTTGGATAAAAGATTTGATGGATTATGGAACAAGGAGTGGCAAGAGCCTAAGCTTGAGGATGCCCATGGCACCCCAAGATAATCTAAGGACACATAAAAGCCAAAGCTTGGGGATGCCCCGGAAGGCATCCCCTCTTTCGTCTACTTCCATCGGTAACTTTACTTGGAGCTATATTTTTATTCACCACATGATATGTGTTTTGCTTCGAGCGTCTTGTATGATTTGAGTCTTTGTTTTTTTAGTTTACCACAATCATCCTTGTTGTACACACTTTTTGAGAGAGACACACATAAATTGGAATTTATTAGAATAATCTATGAGCTTCACTTATATTTTTTGAGCTATATAGTTTCGCTCTAGTGCTTCACTTATATCTTTTAGAGAACGGTGGTGGATTTGTTTTATAGAAACTATTGTTCTCTCATGCTTCACTTATATTATTTTGAGAGTCTTAAAACAGCATGGCAATTTGCTTTAATTATAATATCATGAGAAATTTGATGCTTGATAATTGTTTTGCGATATGAAGGTGGTAATATCATGGTTGTGCTAGTTGAGTAATTGTGGAATTGAAAATACTTGTGTTGGAGTTTGTGATTACCGTACCATGCACGTATGGTGAACCGCTATGTAACGAAGTTGGAGCATGAGGTATTTGTTGATTGTCATCCTTTGTGTGGCGGTCGGGATCGCGCGATGGTTAACTCCTACCAACCCTTCCACTAGGAGCATGCGTAGTAGTAGTTTGCTTCGAGGGATAATAAATCTTTGCAATAAGTATATGAGTTCTTTATGACTAATGTGAGTCCATGGATTATATGCACACCTACCTTTCCGCAATTTTCTAGCCTCTTTGGTACCGTGCATTGCCCTTTCTCACCTTGAGAGTTGGTGCAAACTTCACCGGTGCATCCAAACCCCGTGATATGATACGCTCTATCACACATAGACCTCCTTATATCTCCCTCAAAACAGCCACCATACCTACCTATTATGGCTTTTCCATAGCCATTCCGAAATATATTGCCATGCAACTTTCCACCGTTTCGTTTATCATGACACGCTCCATCATTGTCATATTGCTTTGCAAAATCATGTAGTTGACATTGTATTTGTGGCAAAGCCACTGTTCATAATTCTTTCATACATGTCGCTCTTGATTCATTGCATATCCCGGTACTCCGCCGGAGGCATCCACATAGAGTCATATTTTGTTCTAAGTATTGAGTTGTAATTCATGAGTTGTAAGTAAATAAAAGTGTGATGATCATCATTTTTAGAGCATTGTCCCAAGTGAGGAAAGGATGATGGAGACTATGATTCCCCCACAAGTCGGGATGAGACTCCGGACTAAAAAAAAGAGGCCATAAAAAAAGAGAAAAGGCCCAAATAAAAAAATGAGAGAAAAAGAGAGAAGGGACAATGTTACTATCCTTTTACCACACTTGTGCTTCAAAGTAGCACCGTGATCTTCATGATAGAGAGTCTCTCATTTTGTCACTTTCATATACTAGTGGGAAATTTCATTATAGAACTTGGCTTGTATATTCCAATGATGGGCTTCCTCAAATGCCCGAGGTCTTCATGAGCAAGCAAGTTGGATGCACACCCACTTAGTTTCTTTTGTTTGAGCTTTCATACACTTATAGCTCTAAGTGCATCCGTTGCATGGCAATCCCTACTCCTTGCATTGACATAAATTGATGGGCATCTCCATAGCCCGTTGATTAGCCTCGTTGATGTGAGACTTTCTCCTTTTTTGTCTTCCCACATAACCCCTATCATTATACCTTATTCCACCATAGTGCTATATCCATGGCTTGCGCTCATGTATTGTGTAAAAGTTGAAAAGGCTGAAGCGCGTTAAAAAGTATGAACCAATTGCTTGGCTAAAACCGGGATTGTACATGATATGAATATTTTGTGTGGGGAAGATGGAGCATAGCCAGACTATATGATTTCGTAGGGATAACTTGCTTTGGCTATGTTATTTTGATAAGACATAATTGCTTGGTTAGCATGCTTGAAGTATTATTGTTTTTATGTCAACATCAAACATTTATCTTGAATCATATCAAATCTGAACATTCGTGCCACAATAAGAAGAATTACATTGAAATTATGCTAAGTAGCATTCCACATCAAAAATTCTGTTTTTATCATTTACCTACTCGAGGACGAGCAGGAATTAAGCTTGGGGATGCTTGATACGTCTCCAATGTATCTATAAATTTTTTATTGTTCCATGCTATATTATATTCTATTTTGGATGTTTAAAGGGCTTTATTATACACTTTTATATTATTTTTGGGACTAACCTATTAACTGGAGGCCCAGCCCAAATTGCTGTTTTTTGCCTATTTCAGAGTTTCGCAAAAAAAGAATATCAAACGGAGTCCAAACGGAATGAAACCTTCGGGAACATGATTTTTGGAACGAACGTGATCCAGAGGACTTGGACCCTAAAGAAAGCAACCAGGAAGGCACGAGGTAGGGGGCGCGCCCTCCACCCTCGTAGGGCCCATGTTGCTCCACCGACGTACTTCTTCCTCCTATATATATACCTACGTACCCCCAAACCAACAGAAGCATCCACGAAAACCTAATTCCACCGCCGCAACCTTCTGTACCCGTGAGATCCCATCTTGGGGCCTTTTCCGGCGTCCTGCCGGAGGGGGCTTTGATCACGGAGGGCTTCTACATCAACACCATAGCCCCTCTGATGATGTGTGAGTAGTTTACCTCAGACCTTTGTGTCCATAGTTATTAGCTAGATGGCTTCTTCTCTCTCTTTGGACCTCAATACAAAGTTCTCCACGATTCTCGTGGATATCTATTCGATGTAATCATCTTTTGCGGTGTGCTTGTTGAGACCGATGAATTGTGGGTTTATGATCAAGTTTATCTATGAACAATATTTGAATCTTCTCTGAATTCTTTTATGTATGGTTGGTTATCTTTGCAAGTCTCTTCGAATTATCAGTTTGGTTTGGCCTACTAGATTGATCTTTCTTGCAATGGGAGAAGTGCTTAGCTTTGGGTTCAATCTTGCGGTGTCCTTTCCGAGTGACAGCAGGGGCAGCAAGGCACATATTGTATTGTTGCCATCGAAGATAACAAGATGGGGTTTATATCATATTGCATGAGTTTATCCCTCTACATCATGTCATCTTGCTTAAAGCGTTACTCTGTTCTTATGAACTTAATACTCTAGATGCATGCTGGATAGCGGTCGCGTGTGGAGTAATAGTAGTAGATGCAAGAAGGAGTCGGTCTACTTGTCACGGACGTGATGCCTATATACATGATCATACCTTGATATTCTCATAACTATGCTCAATTCTATCAATTGCTCAACAGTAATTTGTTCACCCACTGTAATACTTATGCTCTCGAGAGAAGCCACTAGTGAAACCTATGGCCCCCGAGTCTATCTTCCATCATATTAATCTTCCAACACTTAGCTATTTTTATTGCCTTTTATTTTACTTTGCATCCATATTATAAAAATACCAAAAATATTATCTTATCATATCTATCAGATCTCACTTTCATAAGTGACCATGAAGGGATTGACAACCCCTTTATTGCATTGGTTGCGAGGTTTTTATTTGTTTGTGTAGGTGCGAGGGACTTGAGCGTGGCCTCCTACTAGATTGATACATTGGTTCTCAAAACTGAGGGAAATACTTACGCTACTTTGCTGCATCACCCTTTCCTATTCAAGGGAAAACCAACGCAGTGCTCAAGAGGTAGCAGTGATGCATAGCAACGAGAGGGGAGAGTGTTGTCCACGTACCCTCGTAGACCGTAAGCGGAAGCGTTATGAGAACGAGGATGATGTAGTCGTACGTCTTCACGATCCGACCGATCGAAGTACCGAACGCACGGCACCTCCGAGTTCAGCACACGTTCAGCTCGGTGACGTCCCACGAACTCCGATCCAGTAGAGCTTCACGGGAAAGTTCCGTCAGCACGACGGCGTGATGACGGTGATGATGTTGCTACCGATGCAGGGCTTCGCCTAAGCACCGCTACGATATGACCGAGGTGGATTATGGTGGAGGGGGCACCGCACACGGCTAAAAGATCAACTGATCAACTTGTGTGTCTATGGGGTGCCCCTGGCTGCGTATATAAAGGAGTGGAGGAGGGGGGAGGGCCGGCCTAGATATGGCGTGCCCTGGAGGAGTCCTACTCCCACCGGGAGTAGGATTCCGCCCCCTTCCCTAGTTGGACTAGGAGAGAAGGAAGGGGGAGAGAGGGAGGAAGGAAAGGGGGGCGCCGCCCCCCCTCCTAGTCCAATTCGGACCAGAGGGGGAGGGGGCGCGCGGCCTGCCCTGGCCTCCTCTCTCTCTCCACTATGGCCCATTAAGGCCCATACAATTGCCGGGGGGTTCCGGTAACCTCCCGGTACTCCGGTAAAATCCCGATTTCACCCGGAACCATTCCGATGTCCAAATATAGGCTTCCAATATATCGATCTTTACATATCGACCATTTCGGGACTCCTCGTCATGTCCGTGATCATATCCGGGACTCCGAACTACCTTCGGTACATCAAAACACAAAAACTCATAATACCGATCGTCACAGAACTTTAAGCGTGCGGACCCTACAGGTTCGAGAACTATGTAGACATGGCCGAGACACGTCTCCGGTCAATAACCAATAGCGGAACCTGCATGCTCATATTGGTTCCTACATATTCTAAGAAGATCTTTATCGGTCAAACCGCATAACAACATACGTTGTTCCCTTTGTCATCGGTATGTCACTTGCCCGAGATTCAATCGTCGGTATCTCAATACCTAGTTCAATCTTGTTACCGGCAAGTATCTTTACTCGTTCCGTAATACATCATCCCGCAACTAACTCATTAGTTGCATTGCTTGCAAGGCTTATAGTGATGTGCATTACCGAGAGAGCCCAGAGACACCTCTCCGACAATCGGAGTGACAAATCCTATTCTCGATCTATGACAACCCAACAAGTACCTTCGGAGACACCTGTAGAGCACCTTTATAATCACCCAGTTATGTTCTGATGTTTGGTAGCACACAAAGTGTTCCTCCGGTATTCGGGAGTTGCATAATCTTATAGTCATAGGAACATGTATAAGTCATGAAGAAAGCAATAGCAATATACTAAACGATCGAATGCTAAGCTAACGGAATAGGTCAAGTCAATCACATCATTCTCTAATGATGTGATCCCGTTAATCAAATGACAACTCATGTCTATGGTTAGGAAACATAACCATCTTTGATCAACGACCTAGTCAAATAGAGGCATACGAGTGACACTTTGTTTGTCTATGTATTCACACATGTATTATGTTTCCGGTTAATACAATTATAGCATGAATAATAAACATTTATCATGAAATAAGGAAATAAATAATAACTTTATTATTGCCTCTAGGGCATATTTCCTTCAGTCTCCCACTTGCACTAGTGTCAATAATCTAGATTACACAGTAATGATTGTAACACCCATGGAGCCTTGGTGCTAATCTTGTTTTGCTCGTGAGAGAGGCTTAGTCAACGGGTCTGCAACATTCAGATCTGTATGTATCTTGCAAATCTCTATGTCTCCCACCTGGACTTGATCGCGGATGGAATTGAAGCGTCTCTTGATGTGCTTGCTTCTCTTGTGAAATCTGGATTCCTTTGCCAAGGCAATTGCACCATTATTGTCACAAAAGATTTTCATTGGACCCGATGCACTAGGTATGACACCTAGATCGGATATGAACTCCTTAATCCAGACTCCTTCATTTGCTGCTTCTGAAGTAGCTATGTACTCCGCTTCACAAATAGATCCCGCCACGACACTTTGTTTAGAACTGCACCAACTGACAGCTCCACCGTTTAGTAAAAACACGTATTCGGTTTGCGATTTAGAATCGTCCGGATCAGTGTTAAAGCTTGCATCGACGTAACCATTTACGACGAGCTCTTTGTCACCTCCATAAACGAGAAACATATCCTTAGTCCTTTTCAAGTATTTCATGATGTTCTTGACCACTGTCCAGTGATCCACTCCTGGATTACTTTGGTACCTCCCTGCTAAACTAATAGCAAGGCACACATCAGGTCTGGTACACAACATTGCATACAAGATAGAGCCTACGGCTGAAGCATATGGAACATCTTTCATTTTCTCTCTATCTTCTAAAGTGGTCGGGCATTGAGTCTGACTCAACTTCACACCTTGTAACACAGGCAAGAACCCTTTCTTTGCTTGATCCATTTTGAACTTCTTCAAAACTTTATCAAGGTATGTGCTTTGTGAAAGTCCAATTAAGCGTCTTGATCTATCTCTATAGATCTTGATGCCCAATATATAAGCAGCTTCACCGAGGTCCTTCATTGAAAAACTCTTATTCAAGTATCCTATTATGCTATCCAGAAATTCTATATCATTTCCAATCAACAATATGTCATCCACATATAATATTAGAAATGCTACAGAGCTCCCACTCACTTTCTTGTAAATACAGGCTTCTCCAAAAGTCTGTATAAAACCATATGCTTTGATCACACTATCAAAACGTTTATTCCAACTCCGAGATGCTTGCACCAGTCCATAGATGGATCGCTGGAGCTTGCACACTTTGTTAGCATCCTTTGGATCGATAAAACCTTTAGGTTGCATCATATACAACTCTTCTTCCAGAAATCCATTCAGGAATGCAGTCTTTACATCCATTTGCCAAATTTCATAATTATAAAGTGCGGCAATTGCTAACATGATTCGGACGGATTTAAGCACCGCTACGGGTGAGAAGGTCTCATCGTAGTCAACTCCTTGAACTTGTCGAAAACCTTTTGCAACAAGTCGAGCTTTGTAGACAGTAACATTACCGTCAGCGTCAGTCTTCTTCTTGAAGATCCATTTATTTTCGATGGCTTGCCGATCACCGGGCAAGTCAACCAAATTCCACACTTTGTTGTCATGCATGGATCCCATCTCAGATTTCATGGCCTCAAGCCATTTTGCGGAATCTGGGCTCATCATCGCTTCCTCATAGTTCGTAGGTTCGTCATGGTCAAATAACATGACCTCCAGAACAGGATTACCGTACCACTCTGGTGTGGATCTTACTCTGGTTGACCTACAGGATCAGTAGTAACTTGATCTGAAGTTACATGATCATCACCATTAGCTTCCTCACTAATTGGTGTAGAAGTCACAGGAATAGATTTCTGTGATGAACTACTTTCCAATAAGGGAGCAGGTACAGTTACGTAATCAAGTTCTACTTTCCTCCCACTCACTTCTTTTGAGAGAAACTCCTTCCCTAGAAAGGATCCATTCTTAGCAACGAATGTCTTGCCTTCAGATTTGTGATAGAAGGTGTACCGAACTGTCTCCTTTGGGTATCCTATGAAGACACATTTCTCCGATTTGGGTTCGAGCTTATCAGGTTAAAGCTTTTTCACATAAGCATCGCAACCCCAAACTTTAAGGAACGACAACTTTTGTTTCTTGCCAAACCACAATTCATAAGGCGTCATCTCAATGGATTTAGATGGTGCCCTATTTAACGTGAATGCAGCCGTCTCTAAAGCATAACCCCAAAATGATAGTGGTAAATCAGTAAGAGACATCATAGACTGCACCATATCTAGTAAAGTACGATTACGACGTTCGGACACACCATTACGATGTGGCGTTCCGGGTGGCGTGAGTTGCGAAACTATTCCGCATTGTTTCAAATGAACACCAAACTCATAACTCAAATATTCTCCTCCACAATCAGATTGTAGAAACTTTATTTTCTTGTTACAATGATTTTCCACTTCACTCTGAAATTCTTTGAACTTTTCAAATGTTTCAGACTTATCTTTCATCACGTAGATATACCCATATCTGCTCAAATCATCTGTGAAGTTGAGAAAATAACGATACCCGCCGCGAGCCTCAATATTCATCGGACCACATACATCAGTATGTATGATTTCCAGCAAATTTGTTGCTCGCTCCATAGTTCCGGAGAATGGTGTTTTAGTCATCTTGCCCATGAGGCATGGTTCGCAAGTACCAAGTGATTCCAAAAGTCCATCAGAATGGAGTTTCTTCATGCGCTTTACACCAATATGACCTAAACGGCAGTGCCACAAATAAGTTGCACTATCATTATCAACTCTGCATCTTTTGGCTTAAATATTATAAATATGTGTATCACTACTATCGAGATTCATCAAAAATAGACCACTCTTTAAGGGTGCATGACCATAAAAGATATTACTCATATAAATGGAACAACCATTATTCTCGGATTTAAATGAATAACCATCTCGCATCAAACAAGATCCAGATATAATGTTCATGCTCAACGCTGGCACCAAATAACAATTATTCAGGTCTAAAACTAATCCCAAAGGTAGATGTAGAGGTAGCGTGCCGACGGCGATCACATCAACTTTGGAACCATTTCCCACGCGCATCGTCACATCGTCCTTAGCCAATCATCGCTTAATCCGTAGTCCCTGTTTCGAGTTGCAAATGTTAGCAATAGAACCAGTATCAAATACCCAGGTGCTACTGCGAGCTTTAGTAAGGTACACATAAATAACATGTATATTACATATACCTTTGCTCATCTTGCCATCCTTCTTATCCGGCAACTTGGGGCAGTTCCGCTTCCAGTGGCCAGTCCCTTAGCAGTAGAAGCACTTAGTCTCAGGCTTAGGTCCAGACTTGGGTTTCTTCTCCTGAGCAGCAACTTGTTTTCCGTTCTTCTTGAAGTTCCCCTTCTTCTTCCCTTTACCATTTTTTCTTGAAATTGGTGGTCTTGTTGACCATCAAAACTTGATGCTCCTTCTTGATTTCTACCTCCGCAGCCTTTAGCATTGCGAAGAGCTCGGCAATAGTCTTATCCATCCCTTGCATGTTATAGTTCATCACGAAGCTTTTGTAGCTTGGTGGCAGTGATTGAAGAATCCTGTCAATGACACTATCATCCGGAAGATTAACTCCCACTTGAATCAAGTGATTGTTATAGCCAGACATTCTGAGTATATGTTGACTGACAGAACTATTCTCCTCCATCTTACAGCTGTAGAACTTATTGGAGACTTCATATCTCCCAATCCGGTCATTTGCTTGAAATATTAATTTCAACTCCTGGAACATCTCATATGCTCCATGACGTTCAAAACATCGTTGAAGTCCCGGTTCTAAGCCGTAAAGCATGGCACAATGAACTATCGAGTAGTCATCAGCTTTGCTCTGCCAGACGTTCATAACATCACGTGTTGCTCCTGCAGCGGGTTTGGCACCCAGTGGTGCTTCCTGGACGTAATTCTTCTGTGTAGCAATGAGGATAATCCTCAAGTTACGGACCCTGTCCGTGTAATTGCTACCATCATCTTTCAACTTTGCTTTCTCAAGGAACGCATTAAAATTCAACGGAACAACAGCACGGGCCATCTATCTACAACAACATAGACAAGCAAAATACTATCAGGTACTAAGTTTATGATAAATTAAAGTTCAATTAATCATATTTAAGAAATCCCACTTAGATAGAAATCCCTCTAATCATCTAAGTGATCACGTGATCCAAATCAACTAAACCATGTCCGATCATCACGTGAAATGGAGTAGTTTTCAATGGTGAACATCACTATGTTGATCATATCTACTATATGATTCATGCTCGACCTTTCGGTCTAAGTGTTCCGAGGCCATATCTGCATATTGTAGGCTCGTCAAGTTTAACCCGAGTATTTCTGCGTGTGCAAAACTGGCTTGCACCCATTGTATGCGAACGTAGAGCTTATCACACCCGATCATCACGTGGTGTCTTGGCACGACGAACTTTGGCAACGGTGCGTACTCATGGAGAACACTTGTATCTTCAAATTTAGTGAGAGATCATCTTATAATGCTACCGTCAATCAAGCAGAATAAGATGCATAAAGGATAAACATCACATGCAATCAATATAAGTGATATGATATGGCCATCATCATCTTGTGCCTTTGATCTCCATCTCCAAAGCACCGTCATGATCACCATCGTCACCGGCGCGACACCTTGATCTCCATCGTAGCATCGTTGTCGTCTCGCCAGCTATTGCTTCTACGACTATCGCTACCGCTTAGTGATAAAGTAAAGCAATTACAGGGCGATTGCATTGCATACAATAAAGCGACAACCATATGACTCCTGCCAGTTGCCGATAACTTGGTTACAAAACATGATCATCTCATACAAGAAAATTTAGCATCATGTCTTGACCATATCACATCACAGCATGCCCTGCAAAAACAAGTTAGACGTCCTCTACTTTGTTGTTGCAAGTTTTGCGTGGCTGCTACGGGCTGAGCAAGAACCGTTCTTACCTACGCATCAAACCACAATGATATTTCGTCAAATTAGTGCTATTTTAACCTTCACAAGGACTGGGCGTAGTCACACTCGGTTCAACTAAAGCTGGAGAAACTGACACCCGCCAGCCACCTGTGTGCAAAGCACGTCGGTAGAACCAGTCTCGTGTAAGCGTACGCGTAATGTCGGTCCGGGCCGCTTCATCCAACAATACCACCGAACCAAAGTATGACATGCTGGTAAGCAGTATGAATTGTATCGCCCACAACTCACTTGTGTTCTACTCGTGCATATTACATCTACGCATAAAACCTGGCTCGGATGCCACTGATGGGGAACGTAGTAATTTCAAAAATTTCCTATGCACACGCAAGATCATGGTGATGCATAGCAACGAGAGGGGAGAGTGTTGTCCACGTACCCTCGTAGACCGTAAGCGGAAGCGTTATGAGAACGTGGTTGATGTAGTCGTACATCTTCACGATCCGACCGATCCAAGTACCGAACGCACGGCACCTCCAAGTTCAGCACACGTTCAGCTCGGTGACGTCCCACGAACTCCGATCCAGCAGAGCTTCACGGGAGAGTTCCGTCAGCACGACAGAGTGATGACGGTGATGATGTTGCTACCAACGCAAGGCTTCGCCTAAGCAGTGCTACGATATGACCGAGGTGGATTATGGTGGAGGAGGGCACCGCACATGGCTAAAGGATCAACTGATCAACTTATGTGTCTATGGGGTGCCCCCTGGCCACGTATATAAAGGAGTGGAGGAGGGGGGAGGGCCGGCCTAGCTATGGCGCGCACTGGAGGAGTTCTACTCCCGCCGGGAGTAGGATTCCCCCCTTCCCTAGTTGGACTAGGAGAGAAGGAAGGGGGAGAGAGGGATTAAGGAAAGGGGGCCCCCACCTCCTAGTCCAATTCGGACCAGAGGGGGAGGGGGGCGCGGCCTGCCCTGGCCTCCTCTCTCTCCACTATGGCCCATTAAGTCCCATGCAATTACCGGGGGGTTCCGGTAACCTCCCGGTACTTCGGTAAAATCCCGATTTCACCCGGAACCATTCCGATGTCCAAATATAGGCTTACAATATATCGATCTTTACGTCTCGACCATGTCGAGACTCCTCGTCATGTCTGTGATCATATCCGGGACTCCCAACTACCTTCGGTACATCAAAACACAAAAACTCATAATACCGATCGTCACAGAACTTTAAGCGTGCGGACCCTACGGGTTTGAGAACTATGTAGACATGGCCGAGACACGTCTCCGGTCAATAACCAATAGCGGAACCTGGATACTCATATTGGTTCCTACATATTCTACGAAGATCTTTATCGGTCAAACCGCATAAGAACATACGTTGTTCCCTTTGTCATCGGTATGTCACTTGCCCGAGATTCGATCGTCGGTATCTCAATACCTAGTTCAATCTTGTTACCGACAAGTCTCTTTACTCGTTCCGTAATACATCATCCCACAACTAACTCATTAGTTGCATTGCTTGCAAGGCTTATAGTGATGTGCATTACCGAGAGGGCCCAGAGATACCTCTCCGACAATCGGACTGACAAATCCTAATCTCGATCTATGCCAACCCAACAAGTACCTTCGGAGACACCTGTAGAGCACTTTATAATCACCCAGTTACGTTGTGACGTTTGGTAGCACACAAAGTGTTCCTCCGGTATTCGGGAGTTGCATAATCTCATAGTCATAGGAACATGTATAAGTCATGAAGAAAGCAATAGCAATATACTAAACGATCGAATGCTAAGCTAACGGAATGGGTCAAGTCAATCACATCATTCTCTAATGATGTGATCCCGTTAATCAAATGACAACTCATGTCTATGGTTAGGAAACATAACCATCTTTGATCAACGAGCTAGTCAAGTAGAGGTATACTAGTGACACTCTGTTTGTCTATGTATTCACATATGTATTATGTTTCCGGTTAATACAATTCTAGCATGAATAATAAACATTTATCATGAAATAAGGAAATAAATAATAACTTTATTATTGCCTCTAGGGCATATTTCCTTCACAACGAGCAACGAACCCCGGGCAGGAGGACCATATCAAACTCCTGCCCGGTGGCCCGTCCACGTCGCTAGCCTACTGCCAACACCCGTACCCAGTGAAGATGGATGCCAACCCAACCATGGGGGTTGTACATGGAAGCCCGCAACTCCGGCCACCTAGCAGCCATTCCGGTGACCCCGTCCTATCTTGGCTCCGCGCACGAGGCCACCTCGCCTCCGACCACGCCTAGGCCACCACAAAACTACCGCAACCCCACCTCCATTCCCATAGGGAAAACCCACAGCACAACCACCGGCCCCGAGCCCTAGCCCACCGGAGCAGCCGCAAAGTCACGCCGCCGAACCCCAGTCGGGCCCCATGCTCAAATCCGCCGGGGAAATCGTGCCGCTCCCGCATCACCTCCAAAGAGGCGACACCCCCGGAGCACGCTAGCCCCCACGTTGCCCGGAAGCCCTCCTCGCTGCCTCTGCTAGCCTCCCGTGTCACCAAAGAAGCTGCCGGCACCGCGCCGCCGTGCCATCGCCTGAGGGGGCCACCTCGCGATGTCCCCGCCTCGCAGGAGGGGAGACCAGGTCCGCTTGCCACCGTTGGCCAGGCTTTGCCCGGCAGTGCGCCCTAGCGGCGACGAGGGGGAGAGGAGCCGAGGGGGAAGCTGGCAGCGGCGGAGTTAGGGTATCCGGCGGAGCGGGTCGAGCGAGTGGGATCTAAACCTTCGTTAGCCTGCCATCGCTCCCATTGGGTAAACGTCGACAGGCACGGTTTGATGCGTTGCAATGTGGTAACCTCGGCAAACTTGGCCTCGAAACAGTGGTTTCAGACTCAAGTAAGCTTCCCCAATAGTGTCTAGTACAACCTTTAAAACTAGACAAAAAAATTGACTACACAAAAAATACCAATATACTACACATCCAATTTTTTGTACCAATTAACAAACATTGTTATTGACAAATTTACTACACAAAAATTACCAATGTAATAAGAAATATTGTTATTGACTTTTTTTGTACTAGAGCATTGCCCATGCATTGCAACGGGATATAAATATTCTACTACGTTAGCTTGTGATTTACATGTCAATCATAATGCGATTGTGTAAATAATTTTTTATCAAATTTTGGTCGTGAACTACCTTATATTTTGATTAGAAATTTGGTAAGTAAATTAAAGTAGAATTTGTTCAGAAGGTAAGTAAATTAAGATAATTGAATATCATATACATGGAAGGTTTGGATGAAGGGGTGGTGGGAAGAAATGTGAAATGAGAACTTTATGTTCTTTTTAAGTAGTAGAGATTTTACGTCTAACAGGTAGAGTCACAATATTTTTCAGTTTGATTTAGTTATAACATTGTATTAATTTTTTTTCGAAACTACTAGTCTAAGGTATGGTTTGTCGATGCCTCGTTGGATAACTTAGGGCATGTTCGGAACACACATATGCAAAACAAAGGAACATGAAGAAAAATAGGATTGGGTAAGCAGAGGAAGCGGCAGTGAACTATTGTTCGGGTCAGAGGTAAGAATGAAAATGAAAGCATCCGGAGTTCTATAGCTGTGGGAGTTTTTTCTTTGGGTAAATAATGAGTGCTCACTCAGAGAACTTATAAGATGAAATTGCTTATTAACATTCACACCTTCATGTTGCATGTTTTTCAACTCCATGCTTCGGGCTTCCGCCAAAAATGAGGTTACAATTAATGTTTTCAATCCTTTGCAATGGTCACCGAATTGAAAACAATCCTCTGGAACACTGTTCACAATTCCTCTATTCCAAACGCTAGAAAAGGAAACTATTCATTAAGAATAGTTTTCCTTTGGAATTCCTTTAGAAATCCTATGTTCCGAACAAGCCCTTATTTTCAATCAAGTTCAGATGAATATTTCTATTTGACGAGCCCAATCTTTAAATGGTGTAAAATATTTATACTAAACATGTATACTTTGTGACTGCAAACAATTTTATAAATATTAACATATACTATTTTTATATAATTCTAATGTCTATCGTCATAGGTTATTTAAGCCAACTTGTACCATTTTTTATATTTTGAGACATTAACACACAGAAAATTGCGGGAAAAAACATGAGGCAAATTCAACAGAAACAAAATACAAGCCTTCACAAACTAATTTTGTGGTTTTATGCGTGCGTGTGTCTCGTTCTATATATTTTAAAATCCTTAAATATCTTTCTAGACGTCTTTACAATATAACAAAAAATCTTGATAGAGGTTTGTAGTGTATGATTAAGTTTACAAATAGAAAAGGCTAAGTCCATGTAAGATGTTTATGATAAATTTGCCATCCAATCATTGACTTATTTGTTTTATATATTTGCCCTGAAGTGAAAAGGTCCCCTCCCTATATATTTGCCTATGGCGGTTTTAGGTTTTATGCTAGATTACTTAAGTGGCAAGTGGAACTTTCTCGTTTTACCCTTTATCTGCATATTCTTGTGAGATCCAATAACTGAGGGTAAGTTAGAGAAGTGGGTGAAGTACTGACTGAAACGAGTTCCGCCCAAACTTTCCTGTAGAACTTCAAGAGCGTCCCATATTCCTTGTTGCACTGTCCATTTAAAGGCACATCCTTCGGGGCGCATTGTGAAATATATTTCACCCAAGTCTCAAAATGGAGATTGTAAATTATCTAGGAAGAACAAAATGAAGCGACTCTTTCTGAGTTGATTTTAAAATAGTTATACTCGGTCGACAATCATAGCTGTTAGAGGGAGATATTTTCACCCTGTAATTTACACGAACCTTAGTGTTTAAATAATATAATTTATAGTATCAGTTCGAAAACAGTTATGCGTGCTCACAGAAGTAAAGTGTGCTTGTGTGCGTTCATAGTGTGAGTGTATGTGCACATATATGAGCGTCTGCGTGTTCCCAATAAAACTTGAAAACTGTACGCATCGGCCATTTGAAAAAAAAAAGAAAAAACTTTTGAAAAAGAAGACAAAACTGCAAAGCGAAACAAAACAATAGAACCACAGCTCTGTTCAGGCGTTGCTATAGTCCTTTTTTGTTCAAGCTAATTCAGACCTGACCTTAGGCGCCCTATGCACCTAGATGGAGGGAGTAGTACAACTTGACATGAATAACCACTTAATTAACCAATCCAGCACGATGTTAAGTGTCGCGTGTTTCACATATAAAATCATCTTTGAACAAGTTGACGCGTACTTTGAATACTACTATCATTTCGTGGATAAATGCATAGGTTTGACTTGTTTCCTCCAACCCCAACCGAGATCAATGATCGATCATCACCAAAGCAAGTTGTACACGCACACAAACTCATCCAATTCCAAAGTCAAATGTTTGGCGTTTTGGCGCCAAATCCAGGCGCACGCGGCCTAGTTAAGTTAGGCAGCCACGAGCCTCGTCTCCAGGCTCCAGCTACTTCTTCCCCTCCCAAGCTCCCCATAAAACCATGGCATTGTAGCAGACGTAGCTATCAGATGATCGCCAGTGCACTGTGCACGTCCACCTTATCGTCACGGTTCTGCAACTGGACCTGCGTCGCGTGTGGCCTGGCCACGGTGGCCCGAGGGGCAGGCGGCGCGTCACGTAGCTGGTTTCTCAGCTATCGAGCCTGACGAACAACCTCCTCAAGGGCACCAATCCTTCCACCCCCTTGAGAAGACGGGGAAGAGTACTGTGGAATACTTTTACTGCGACAAATTGGCATTGCCTGTAAAATTAGGTAAAAGGACGCGGAGGAATTGATCCCGAGCTCATATGCTCCCGCATGAACAGTAAAATCGAAAAAATATCGAAAAAAATTTAAAAAATTCCAAATTTTTTTTGGGAGAAACATTGACAAAAGTTCTAAGTGCCTGCAAAAATTCGTCGTGAAATCACATTCCTAGAAGGCATGGCAAAAAAAACAAAAACAGTACTCTGAAAAAGCTACTTTCAAAAGCATTTTGAAGCACTGAATTTGTTTTTTTTGCCACGCCTTACAGGAATGTGATTTCATGATGAATTTTTGCAGGCACTTAGAACTTTTGTCAATGTTTCTCTCAAAAAAAATTTGGAGTTTTTTGAAATTTTTTGAAATTTTTTCGATTTTACTGTTCATGCGGGAGCATATGAGCTCGGGATCAAAAGATGACTTTCGGTAAAATTAGTAATGTTCAGCTAAAGATAAAAGCGACTTTCAGCATCCGCAGTATTGTCTTATGTGCCATGTATAGGCAGTTACAGCCTTCTTTAGTTTCATTTCATATGATGTGGTTGCCGATGTGATGTCTAGGCTCGGATAGCAGGAATCTACATGCTTCAGGGATCCACGGTTATCCAAACTGCAAATTCCTTGTACGGGTTCAGTCTATCCAGAGTGTAACATGTTTCAAATGAAGATCCGGTTTGTAGCCGCTAGACACTTTAGATGTCCTGATAATCGATCTAGTGATACTAAATTATTTTAGTTGCCGACCGATGCTCATCTATGACGTAAGAGCCTATGAGCATCTACAGCCGGACTTGCCAAATCCAGCACCCTATACGCCCGTGGACAGTAGCCGGGCAGTCCTTAAATCCGCGCCTCCACAACCGCGTATCTTATATCCGGCACCCAGTATCCATACAAATTCATGCAATGTAGTAGGTAGATCACCAAACAATCAAAACCGGCAGAAAAGGGACATATAAATCGATACCAAACGGGCATAATTCATATAAACATCATCAAAAGATCACCAAACGGGCATAATTTACATATTCAACGATCCGGCATATTCTAACTAGATACTAGAGCTAGATTATCTAAAAGGAGAGGGCCCAGCTTCGCCACTTCCTCGCTGGCCCTTTGCCCTTCCACTCGCCGGCGCTGCTATAGGCGTCCGCGGCAGGAGGTGGGTCGCCGTCGGAGTTGAACCCGTCATCGTCGGAGGAATCGGAGATGACGATGTAGCCTTTGCAAGCGTCGGACGGTGCAGTGCTGCTTGCACTTGAGCTTGGCCACCCTCGCCGTCTCTGCCGCCTCTCGCTCGGACAGCTCAATGTCGAGTAGGAGCTGCATGGCGTTGATCCTCCAGAGCCGCCGGGCGTCCGTCTCGCCGTGGTAAGTGACAGATGATAATCCCGAAGTGCAAGAAATCATCGTAGCAATTTTCAAAGGTGGAAGTGATAAGTATGGAGTGTCGAACCCACAAGGAGCTAAAGGTAAGATAAATATTCTCTCAAGTCCTATCTGCCACTGATACGACTCTACGTACACTGAACGTTTGTTTCCATCTAAAAACGAGAAATAAAACTACGTTGTGGGTATGAAGAGGATAACTTTGCATGATATCGGAGAACTAAAATATAAAAATAGGTGCTGTTATCATAAAGTTAGAATATATTACTAATATATTATAGATTGCGAGTGTGGAATAATGATGAGTCGGTGTGCGGAATTATCCTAGGCAATTGTTAACAAGATCGGTAGTCGTCATTGCAATTTCATATGAGGGAGAAGCATAAGCTAACATACTTTCTATTCTTGGATCATATGCACTTATGATTGGAACTCTAGCAAGCATCCACAACTACTAAAGATTATTAAGGTAAAACCCAACCGTAGCATTAAAGTATCAAGTCCCCTTTATCCCATACGCAACAACCCCCTTACTTGGGTTTATGCTTCTGTCACTCAAGCAACCGACTATAAGCGAATCATGAACATATTGCAACACCCTACAGCGGGAATCGTTCACGTGTGCGCGGCATGGAAGGCACCGTAGGACAGCACCAAAATAAAACGTATAACTCAAACCAATCTAGATCATCAATCAACCCAAAAGACAAAGGAAATGTACTCAAAACATCATAGGATGGCAACACATCATTGGATCATAATATGTGACATAAAGCACCATGTTCAAGTAGGGGATTACAGCGGGGTGCGGGAGAGTGGACCGCTTAAAAGAGATGAGGAAGGTGATGAAGATGGTGATGTTGATGAAGACGATCACCATCGGCGATGGTTCCCCCGGTGGCACTCCGGCGCCACCGAGAGAGAGGGGAGAGGGTCTCCCCCTTGTGCTTCCTCCTCCCTGCCCCCCCCCCCCTAGATGGGGAGAGATTCTCCCTCTGGTCCTTGGCATCCATGGTGATGATGGCCCCCTCCAGGATCCTCCTCCATGGCCTCCGGTGATGATGGCCCCCTCTGGCAGGGTCCCGGAGAGGGCCTAGATTGAATTTTTGTGGCTACAGAGGCTTGCGGCGGTGGAACTCCCGATCTAGGTTTATTTCTAGGGTTTTGGTATTTATAGGATTTTTTTTGTGTCGTTCTGATGTCAAGGGGGTCCACGAGGCAGCGACAAGGTAGGAGCACCCTCCCGAGGGGTAAGGCGCGCCCCCCTACCTTGTAATCGCCTCGGTACTCTTCTGGTCCAACTCTTGTACTCCGGGATTCTCTTTTGGTCCATAAAAAATCACCGTAAATTTTCAGGCCATTCCGAGAACTTTTATTTCTGCACAAGAAAAGACACCATAGTAGTTCTGCTGAAAACAGCGTCAGTCCCGGTTAGTTCTAATCAAATCATATAAAATTATTGTAAACATGGCATGAATACTTCATAAATTATAGATACGTTGGAGACGTATCAACAGACGGTACACCCAATGGAGGAGACACTCCCCCTCGTCGGGCACCAGCATCACGCGGCGGCGGCGGCGGGCGTACTGTGCAGCCACGTCGGACCCACCCCCATCTCCCTTGCCCTCTGCCTCTCGTGGAGAGCGGTGCGTTCCTTCGACTCAGGAGTCCGCATCCGCGGTGCTGGCAGAGCGGGCACTAGAACCCACCACTGCCCACGTGGAGTAGCGGTCGGAGGTGGAGGAGGTCGTCGGATGGGTGGAGTAGATTGGACAGGCCTCGCAGATCTGCATGCCGGGTGGGAAGGGCCGGCATCGACGTCGGCGCTGCGGCGATGGGCGACAGGTGGCGTCGCACCGGACCCGGAGTTGCCGCCCGTATTGACCCACGAGCGCTCGAGCGCGATACAGAGCGCCCGCTCGTCCTCGTCTCCGGAGCTGCCATCGGAGTGGCTCCGGTGCTGGACATGCTCGGCGGCGCTAGGGATAGGACGGATTGGAGAAAGGGGGCGTCGGGGAGTGGAACGGAGTGAGGTGAGCTAGGATTTGCTTTGGAAGGGGATTTTGTGGGGTCAGGGTGGGCCAACAGTGGGCTGGGCTGACATGGCAGATGCGCCAAGCCACCTCACATCCACCCTACATTTGTGCTAGATATAGGGGTGCTGGTCAGCCCGGGCATTTGTTTGTGGTTTGAGAGCTCCGGTTGGGTTGATATTTTGTGACTGGTCAGTGACTGGATGACCTGCCCGGGCGTTTGAGACGTGTTTGAGAGGTCCAGCTGTAGATGCTCTAACGGCATGTCCAACGCCGACCTGCAAACGGCCCGCATCTGTCCGTACCGCGAAAGCCATCCAACGCGGTCCCGTATTCGTCCACGCCGCGGTTCGGATGCGTTTTATCCCGCAAACCGGAGACAAACGTGGGGGGCTTTGCGGGAGCCTGGACCGCTGCCAAGCCCGCTTCTGACTACCTTGGCCCATTCAATATCCCCCACCCAGCCCTCCCACGATTTCCATCCCACCACGACATCCAGATCAGACGTCGGGTCAAGGAGGAGCCGGCGTCCCTGCCGCGCAGCCGGTACGACCGTAGGGACGCGCCACCGTCACCGCCGCGCTGCCACAGCCTCGCCGTCAACGAGTTGCCGCCCGCGATCAAGAAGGTGCGGGGCCGCCTGATACGTCTCCAACGTCTCTATAATTTTTGATAGTTTCATCCTATTGTTTTATCAATCCTGGATGTTTTACATACACTTAGACGCAATTACATATCATTTTTTGGGACTAACCTATTAACTTAGTGCCCAGTGCCAGTTGTTGTTTTTTGCTTGTTTTGGTTTTGCAGAATGTTAGTACCAAACGAAGTCCAATTGCCAAGAAACTTTTTGGTGATTTTTTTCTGGACATAAGAGACCCTGGAAGCTTTGGGAGGGGACGAGAAGATGGAGCAGTGGCCCACGAGGCACCAGGGCGTGCCCAGGGGGTCGGGCGTGCCCTGATGGCTCGTGGGGCACATGTTGCTCCGTTTAACCTAACGCCGCCTCTATCTCTACTCCTATAAAAGACTCAGTTGGTGATGGCTCGTGGGACGAGAAGTTGTGGCATTTTTGCAACAATAGCCCACTTCTCTGCTCCAATTTGTAGAAAACCTCTTATTATCTTGAAAGCAACCACATCCCCCCTTACCTCATTAAAACAGCCTGAGGAATATATTTTGAGTGAAACATAATATATTTTAGTGGTATATGTATATCAAAACAAGAGTGTTTTCTTTCAAGTTTGTGAACAAGTACTATTCTACTTTGGATCCGTTGCAATGCACGGGCACATTGCTGGTAAATTCTCTAAAATCAGGAAACGAACAGAGGAGTGCATGAAATACTCTTCCCGCTGCCACAAGCCTCTATTCTCGCCAGATCCCATCTGGGGACCCTTTCTGGCACTCTGCCGGAGGGGGAATCGATCACAGAGGGTCTTTACATCAACGTTGTTGCCCTTCCGATGATGCGTGAGTAGTTTACCATAGACCTTCTGGTCCATAGATAGTAGCTATGGCTTCTTCTCTCTATTTGATCTTCAATACAATGTTCTCCTTGATGTTCTTGGAGTTCTATCCGATGTAATGACTTTTTGCGGTGTGTTTGTTGGGATCTGATGAATTGTGAGTTTATGATCAGATTATCCATGAATATTATTTGAGTTTTCTCTGAACTCTTTTATGTATGATTGTTATAGCTTCATATTTCTCTCCGATCCATTGATTTGGTTTGGCCAACTAGATTTACATGGGTGCCATCATATCTTCTGATCCTTTTTGGCTCATGGTCAGTAAGGGACTTTTGTTCTAGGAATTTAGTAGATTCATGCCATACCTTGTTTTGCTATGATGAGTTCCTTTAGCATGTCGATTGCTTGCTCTGAACATTGCTACCTGATGCTGTTTCAGCCATGTCCAGTATTTTCACCAAGTCTGTGAAGCTGATATCTTTTGCACTTTTGCCATGCTTGTTTGAACCTGTTATTGCGTGAATTAGCTGTAGCTCACTGTTCATCTTTTGTCAAGCATCTCTTGTAGATCACGGCCATATGCTTTGTTGCTATGTTGGGGTGCTGTAGCATACTTACTTGATTTATTCTAAGTGCTATCATGATGTTAATCGCAGAATCGTGTCATTCTTGTTTTGCTCGCCATTTGCAAACCATGCATCCGTTTCCGGTGATCTTTATATCGATTTTGACCGAAATCATCTCATATTTCCAGTGGCATACTTGGTTTTCCAAGTTGATGCCTTGTTCATCCTTTTTCTTCCGGAGCACGCATATGCATCGCATATCACATCTCGCATATCATACATGTATTGCATCATGTTGCTTGTGCATTGCACCGTGATTGATCGTGGTTCCATTGCTTGTGTTCTTGCTTTGGGTAGAGCCGGGAGACGAGTTCGTGAACAAGGAACCTGTTGAGTACACTTACGAGGATCAAGCTTTCGACAACTCTGAGAACCTTGCAGGCAAGATGACCATACCCTCGAAATCACTTCTATCTTTGCTTTGCTAGTTGTTCGTTCTATTGCTATGCTGCGCTACCTACCACTTGCTATATCATGCCTCCAATATTGCCATGTCAAGCCTCTAACCATCCTTTCCTAGCAAACCGTTGTTTGGCTAAGTTACCGCTTTTGCTCAGCCCTTCTTATAGCGTTGCTAGTTGCAGGTAAAGTTGAAGTTGGTTCCATTTTGGAACATGGATATTTGGGAATATCACAATATCTCTTATTTAATTAATGCATCTATATATTTGGTAAAGGGTGGAAGGCTCGGCCTTATGCATGGTGTTTTGTTCCACTCTTGCCTCCCTAGTTTCCGTCATACCGGTGTTATGTTCCTTGAGTTTGCGTTCCTTACGCGGTTGGGTGATTTATGGGACCCCCTTGACAGTTCGCCTTGAATAAAACTCCTCCAGCAAGGCCCAACCTTGGTTTTACATTTGCCTACCTAAGCCTTTTTCCCTTGGGTTTTCGCGAGCCCGAGGGTCATCTTTATTTAAACCCCTGTGCCAGTGTTCCTCTGAGTGCTGGTCCAAACTAGAGCCCTTTGCAGCGCCACCGCGGGTGTTGAGGATATAACCCTTAGAGTCACCCGCCAGGAGGGGCCGGGTTACTCGTAATGGTCATCACACGAAGCCCAGTACCGAGCTTGAAGACGGCGGGTCAATGATGGGCCTAAGACCCTGAGATGGCTTAAGGCCCGTAGTGATAAACCGTCGTATGGCAAGACTTGTAGTGTAAGGCAAGAATAGTTGAGAGTCCGAGCCGGACACTCTTATGAGCCGGCCGGGAGTCTGAGAGCCGCTGGGCGTCAACCTCTCTATATAAAGGGACGACCCGGCGGCGGTTTAGGGACAAGTAAGATCTGATTGAGAGCCAGGCATAGCAATTAAGCTCCCTGGTCATCGAAACCATAAGCAATACCACCTCAACTGGACGTAGGCTTTTACCTTCACCGTAAGGGGCCGAACCAGTATAACCCCTGTGTTCCTTGTCCCGTTTAACCCCTTTAAGCTTCCTAGTTGCGATGGCTCCATGCCTAAGTCCTAGCACGAGTTCATCTGCCGTGACAATTCCATGACATCGGGGAAACTTGAGGCCTGGTTTTAGGTGTACGCACTGCTCATCCGGTGTGCCCTAAGAACGAGATATGTGCAGCTCCTATCGGGATTTGTCGGCACATTGGGGCGGCTTTGCTGGTCTTGTTTTACCATTGTCGAAATGTCTTGTAAACCGGGATTCCGAGACTGATCGGGTCTTCCCGGGAGAAGGTTTATCCTTCGTTGACCGTGAGAGCTTATAATGGGCTAAGTTGGGACACCCCTGCAGGGTATTATCTTTTGAAAGCCGTGCCCGCTGTTATGAGGCAGATGGGAATTTGTTAATGTCCGGTTGTAGAGAACTTGACACTTGACTTAATTAAAATACATCAACCGTGTGTGTAGCCGTGATGGTCTCTTTTCGGCGGAGTCCGGGAAGTGAACACGGTCTGGGTTATGTATGCATGTAAGTAGTTTCAGGATCACTTCTTGATCATTTCTAGCTTCGCGGCCATTGCGTTGCTTCTCTTCTCGCTCTCATTTGCGTATGTTAGCCACGATATATGCTTAGTGCTTGCTGTAGCTCCACCTCATTACACCATCCTTTCCTATAAGCTTAAATAGTCTTGATCTCATGGGTGTGAGATTGCTGAGTCCTCGTGACTCACAGATTCTACCAAAACAGTTGCAGGTGCCGACGATACCAGTGCAGATGACGCAACCGAGCTCAAGTGGGAGTTCGACGAGGAACGTGGTCGTTACGATGTTTCGTTTCCTGATGATCAGTAGTGGAGCCCAGTTGGGACGATCGGGGATCTAGCATTTGGGGTTATCTTATTTTCATTTGGCTTTGACCGTAGTCGGTCTATGTGTGGATTTTGGATGATGTATGAATTAATTTATGTATTGTGTGAAGTGGCGATTGTAAGCCAACTCTCGTTATCCCATTCTTGTTCATTACATGGGATTGTGTGAAGATGACCCTTCTTGCGACAATACCTACAATGCGGTTATGCCTCTAAGTCGCGCCCCGACACGTGGGAGATATAGCCGCATCGTGGGCGTTACAAGTTGGTAATCAGAGCCATCCCCGACTTAGGAGCCCCCTGCTTGATCGAATCGCTGGCGTTGTTGAGTCTAGAACAAAAATGTTTTGAGTCTTAGGATTATATATATCGGAGAGTAGGATTCTTTTACTCCTTAGTCCCTTCGCCGCACTGGTGAGGCCTCCTGACGTAGAAGTTTTGACTCTTCTCTCCTCAAATTTCACTAAAAAAAATTAGGATCACACAGGTATCTTGGAATCGTTCCGATGGTTTTGTGACGAGAACATTGTTCTTGGTGCCTCCTGACATTTAGGGGTTGTGGCAGTGTCCCGGGGAGTTGAGCTCCGAGGTGTTGTCGTCACAATTTTATCGTTGCGGTTCTAGAATACCTGAGTTTCGCCGACATCGAAAATCTCTTTTATGTAGTTGTTGGTGAGATCACCTCGACGCCACCCAGTACTGGGGCGGGAGTTTGGGAGTATTGCCATAACTCGTATAACGGATGCTTTTCGAAGGTTGAGGTACACGATTTCCGAAGGTTTCTTGGTTATGTGTTGACGGATGGATACAGCTGGATCTAGGGATTGCTAGTTTGGTTGATATATTTTGTGTCCCCTGTATCCCCAACACCAGATTGCATAACCAGAAAGTTTCGGGAGTTTATAGGTGGGATTCAAGTAGCTCTTAGCATTTCTTCCCGCAGATATTTGGTTTGAGATTGGGTAATCCTTACCACTTATTTGTTCCAGTTGCACCTTGTTATTTTATTCATCAACCCTTTATCAAGTGGCTTCTCACCTTATGGAAGTGTGATGATTTACTATGGAATTCATTCGTTCATCCTCGTTCGAATGTTTATTGTGAAGACTATATGTTGCAATTTCTATCCGTTGATTCAATTTGCCTATCTTTCTATCAAGATGCTAATGGATGTCACCCTCTACGGGATGGCTCCGCCAACGCGTCAGAATCCGGAACGCAATGAGGGGAGTCAGGCAAACCCTCCGCCACCACCTCCGCCTCCAGAGGCATGGCAAGCTATTATGGCAGCCACCAACGCCAATGCTCAGATGATTTTGCAACTCTTGCAAGAGCGCACCCAAGGGCAAGGCAACCAAGGAAATCAAGGCCAAGGCAACAATCAGCCTCACTTCGCTACCCTCAACCAGTTCCTCGCAAATCAGCCGAAGTCTTTCAGCTACTGTGTCGTGGCCATAGACGTCGATGATTGGCTCGTGGACATCAACAAGCATTTTGAATGTAGCAATGTCAGGCCTGAGGACTTTGTCAAGTTCGCTTCTTTTCAACTCAAGGATCAAGCTGCCGAGTGGTATCAACAATACAAAGATTCCAGAGGAGGTCGTGTGATTACCTGGGATGATTTCTGCCGAGACTTCAAAGCTCACCACATTCCACAAAGTATTGTTGAGAGCAAGCGTGAGGAGTTCCGCAATCTCAAGCAAGGCAGCATGTACGTGTATCAATAAATACCCAGTTTCAGAAACTCGCTCGCTTCGCTAAGCAAGACGTTCCTGATGAAAAGAGCATGATCTATCAATTTAGAGGTGGCCTCAGAGAAGATCTACAATTACCTCTCGTGCTTTTTGAGCCGACCAAGTATGATGATTTCTACAACATGGCTCTGAAGCAAGAGGCTCTCAGCTCAAGTGTGAGGCTTCTAAGAAGAGAGTCAGGGACGCAGTTCAGTCTTCTTCTTCCTCACTAGTGGCTGCTAAGCAACATAAGTTCTGGTTGCCTCCTCCTCCCCCGTTTCGTCAGCCTTTCCAGCAGAAGAACAAAGGTGGCCATGGATCTTCCCACCCACCCAACCCTGGCTATCAGAACAAGTCTCAGAATCAAGCTCCAAAGTCGAATGCTCCTTATCATCGTCCACTCTCAGAGGTGACTTGCAACAAGTGTCAGCAGAAAGGTCACTATGCTAACAAGTGCTTCAACCAAAGGCGTCTTCCGCCTCCTCCTCCTGTGAGATCTTCCAGCAATGCAGTGGTCAAGCATAATCCCAAGTCTGCAAAGGTGAACATGATGAATGCAGCTCAAGCGGAGGAATCTACTGATGTGATAATGGGTAATCTCTCAGTTAATGATATTCCTGCAAAAGTCTTATTTGATACTGGTGCATCGCATTCTTTCATTTCAAGACCTTTTGTGGCTATGCATGATTTGGTTACTCAAGTATTGTCGAGTAAATTGTCTATTGTTTCCCCGGCTCGGCAAATGACTTCTCGAGTATTCGTTCGGGATTCCGTTATCAAGATGGGCGATTATAAATTTCTGTCTTCTCCAATTGTCCTTGGTGACTCGGATATTGATCTAATTCTCGGGATGGACTGGCTTTCTAAGCACAAGGCTCAACTTGATTGTGCTGCCAGGGAAATTCAATTGACGCATTCTTCTGAGGATGTGATCATCTATGCATCTCGTGATGAGACCATTCGGTTATTTTCTCTCAATGAGAAGGGCGAGCTAGACGCAATCTCTCAGATTCCAGTCGTTTGTGAGTACCAAGATGTCTTTCCATAAGAGCTTCCAGGTATGCCTCCTCACCGGCCAGTCGAATTCGTTATCGATCTTGAGCCTGGTATGGAACCCGTTTGCAAGCGTCCATACAAGCTTGGACCCAAGGAGCTGAAAGAATTGAAGAAACAGCTCGATGAACAAGAGCGTCTGGGTTTGATCAGAACGAGTTCATCTCCATGGGGTTGTGGTGTTCTTTTTGTCCAGAAGAAGGATGGCACGGACCGACTTTGTGTCGACTACCGTCCATTGAACAAGAAGACAATCAAGAACAAGTATCCACTTCCCAACATCAATGAGCTATTCGAGCAACTTAAAGGTGCTAAAGTATTCTCCAAGCTTGACCTTCGAATGGGTTATCATCAAATTCGCATTCGTGAAGAAGATATTCCCAAGACAGCATTCAAAACAAGCTTTGGTTCTTATGAATGTACTGTCATGTCTTTCGGCCTTGTCAATGCTCCTCCAACATTCTCTCGAATGATGAACTTCATCTTCAACCCCTATACCAATGAATTCGTCCTGGTGTATCTCGATGATATCTTGGTCTTCTCCAAGAATAAGAAGGACCATGCCAAACATTTGCGATTGGTGCTCGACTAGCTCAGAGAGTATCAATTCTGTGCGAAGTTTTCCAAATGTGAGTTTTGGCTTGATGAAGTTCTTTACCTTGGTCATATCATCTCTGCCAAGGGCATCGCTGTTAATCCCGAGAAGGTGTCTGCAATTGTGAATTGGGAACCTCCTCAGAATGTCAAGCAGCTCCGCAGTTTCCTTGGTCTTGCAAGCTATTGCCGAAGATTCGTTGAGAATTTCTCTAAGATTGCAAAGCCTCTTTCCAACCTCCTCCAGAAGCATGTGAAGTATGTCTGGACTCCTGAGTGTGACGTTGCTTTCAACACTCTCAAAGAGAAACTCGTCACAGCTCCTGTCTTAACTCCTCCTGACGAATCCAAGCCATTCGAAGTTTTCTGTGGTGCTTCTCTTCAAGGTCTCGGTGTTGTGTTAATGCAAGAGAAGAACGTTGTGGCCTATACCTCTTGTCAGTTGAAGCCCAACGAAAAGAACTATCCCACTCACAATCTTGAGTTGGCGGCAGTTGTCCATGCATTAATAACATGGAGACATCTCTTGTTGGGAAGAAAAGTGGACATTTTCACCGATCACAAGAGTCTTAAGTACATCTTCACTCAGCCCAACCTCAACCTCAGGCAAACTCGATGGGTCGAGATGATTCAAGAGTACAATCCGAGTATTGAATATACTCCAAGCAAGGCCAACGTCATTGCAGATGCTTTGAGCAGGAAGGCTTATTGCAACAGCTTAATTCTCAAGCCATTTCAACCGGATCTTTGTGAAGCTTTCCGCAAAGTGAATCTCCAAGTTGTTCCTCAAGGCTTTCTTGCCAACCTCCTAGTCTCTCCTACTTTGGAAGATCAAATTCGTGAGGCACAACTCCTGGATACCATGGTGAAGAAAGTGAAACGTGGTATCGACAAGGGTCTTTCCAAATACAAGTGCTATCGCATTGATGACCGAGACACTTTATTCTTCGAGGACCGGATTGTGGTTCCTAAAGGTGATCTAAGGAAAGTCATTATGAACGAGGCGCACAATTATCTTCTTTCTATTCATCCTAGAAGTACGAAGATGTACCATGACCTCAAGCAGTCGTATTGGTGGACTCGAATGAAGCGAGAAATCGCTCAATTCGTGAACGAATGTGATGTCTGTCGAAGGGTGAAAGCATAACACCAATGACCAGCTGGTCTCCTCCAACCTCTTGCTATTCCAGAATGGAAGTTTGATCATATCGAAATGGACTTCGTGACTGGATTTCCTAAGTCCAAGCGCGGAAATGATGCTATCTTCGTTGTCATCGACAAGCTTACAAAAGTGGCTCATTTCCTTCCAATCAAAGAATCTATCACAGCAGCTCAGTTGGCAGAGCTATACACCTCCAGGATTGTCTCCTTGCACGGCATTCCACAATTGATATCTTCAGATCGTGGAAGCATCTTCACTTCTAAGTTCTGGGACTCCTTCCAAAAGGCCATGGGCACCAACATTCGCTTCAGGACAGCTTTCCATCCACAAACTAGTGGCCAAGTCGAGCGAGTCAATCAAATCCTTGAAGATATGCTCAGGGCTTGTGTAATTTCCTTTGGCATGAAGTGGGAAGATTGTCTTCCATATGCCGAGTTCTCCTACAACAACAGCTTCCAAGCGAGTTCGGGCAAGGCCCCATTCGAGATTCTCTATGGCAGAAAGTGTCGTACTCCTCTCAATTGGTCTGAGACTGGTGAACGCCAACTTCTTGGCAATGACTTAATCACAGAGGCTGAAGAAATGTGTAAAGTCATCCGTGAAAATCTCAAAGCCGCGCAATCGCGCCAGAAGAGTTACTATGATAGCAAGCACCGTGATGTGGCTTTCGAGATCGGAGACCATGTCTACCTCCACGTCTCTCCAATTAAAGGCACTCCTCGCTTCGGTATCAAAGGGAAGCTTGCCCCTAGATACGTGGGTCCTTTCAAGATCATTGGCAAAAGAGGCGACCTCGCGTATCAACTTGAGCTTCCATCCAACTTCGCAAACGTGCACGATGTGTTCCACGTGTCATAGCTTCACAAGTGCTTCAAGACTCCTGAGCGCACCATCAACTTCGAAGAGATTGATCTCCAAGAAGATCTGTCTTATCATGAGCACCCCGTTACTATTCTTGAAGAAACTGAGCGCAAGACTCGCAACAAGTCAATCAAATTCCTGAAAGTGAAGTGGTCGCACCATTCCGACCGAGAAGCCACCTGGGAATGCGAGGACCACCTCCGTTCTGAATATCCGAAGTTCTTTCAGTCTTAGATCTCGGGACGAAATCCTCTCGTAGTGGTGGAGTGTTGTAACACCCCGGATGTAACTTTCCATATTTGTAACTCCAACTCTTGCCATTTTTGGCTATGTGTTCTGATATTCCCTTCGTGGTCGGGTTTTGTTTTTCGTTTGGTATTTTGTTGATGTCATGCATCTCATATCATGTCATCATGTGCATCTCATTTGCATACGTGTTCGTCTCATGCATCCGAGCATTTTCCCCGTTGTCCGTTTTGCAATCCGACACTCCCACACGCACTGGCGCACCCCTCTTGTCTCTTTTCATGAGCGGGTGTTAAACATTCTCAGAATGGACCGAGGTTTGCCAAGTGGCCTTGGTACACCACCGGTAGACCACCTGTCAAGTTTCGTTCCATTTGGAGGTCGTTTGACGCTCCAACGGTTAACCGGGTAACCGCAAAGGCCTTTTGTGTGTTGCAGCCAAACACCCCCTCCAAACAGCCCAATAACCCATCTAAGCCCCCTCCATGCTCTCGGTCGTTCGATCACGATCGTGTGGGCGAAAACCGCACTCCATTTGGAGTCTCCTAGCTCCCTCTACCTATATATATGCCTTCCCCTTCCAAATTCGCGGTGCAAACCCTAGTCTTCTTCCTCCGCACCGCCGGACAAACCCCCCTCGCCGACGGACATGTCCGGCCGCCGCCCCATCCAATAGGACGCCGCCACGTCACCGCCGCCGGCCCCCTCTCTCTCCTCCGCCGCCAGGGCCCGCGGGGCCCAGATCCGGCCCGCGGGGCCCGTACGCCGCCGCCCGCGCCCGAGAGCGCCCCCGCCACCCGTCGCGCGCTCCTCCGCGGCCGCGCCCGCGACCGCCCTTGCCTCCGTTGCCCCTCCCCGCCGCCGGAGCAGCTCACCGGCGCCACCACGCGCCACCGGAACCCCGCCGTCTCCGCCGCCCCGCGCCGCCTCGGCTCCCGCGCCTCCTCCGGCGAGGTCCGGCCCCGAGCTCCGGCCGCCCCGTCCTCCAACTCTGGCGAACTTCGTACTCCGCGCGAGATCTAGATCTGAGAGGTTGACCCCGAAATTTCCCCCAAGTCTTTTTCTGTCATACTATGTGGCTCTGTTCATCGCATCACATCTCATTGCTTACTGCTCCGTTTCATGCGTGTGATATAATGAAATGTTCATCACGAGATTCTCTTCATTTTGTTCCATTGTGCCATGCTCGTTTGAGTCCACCTTGAGCCCCAATTCTCTGATGCAAGAGTGCTATATGATGTTTACTGCTGTTACTTATCAGAACTTGATGTTTTGTTATTTTTGTTGCATTTGATGTGTGCATCTTATGAGCATGAGCTCTACATGTGTTTTGATCTATGCCATGCCATCTTTACAGGGGTGTATGCCATGTATTTTTGTGATCTTTGTGGTCACTAGCACAAGCATGCAAACTAGGCTTCGTGCTGTTTCTGTTTTCACGGACTTGGGATTTTGCCGTCTTTTACCTGCTGTTATTTTGTTGCCATGTATCCATGTGTCTACAGTGAGATCCATGCTTCTTTTGAGTATCTTCAGTAAGGATGTTTTGTAGATATAATTGTGCTCTATCCAACCATGCCCCATTTTGCAATTATGGAGTGTCCTAGTATGTCTTAATCTTGCTCTACTTTTGCTATAAAATGTTCCTGGCAGAATGTTAACGTGATATTCAATTTTGCCAAGGTTGTTGTAGTTGATCCATACATGCTATGAACTTGCTCTTGCCATGGTTAGCTTCATGAACATGTTATATTGCTGTAGGTATGCTTGTTTTGTCATGCCTTGCTGTGTGATGAGTGCATCGAGCTCACCAAGATGCCTTCATAATTCTGTTAATGCCATGCTCTGTTTTCTGCTAAGTCTGAAACCTGTCAACGAAACTTGCTATGTTTACTCTAAACATTGCTACCTGATGGTCAGTAAGGGACTTTTGTTCTAGGCATTGCTACCTGGTGCCATCATATCTTCTAATCCTGGTGCCATCATATCTTCTAATCCTTTTTGCTCATGGTCAGTAAGGGACTTTTGTTCTAGGCATTTAGTAGATTCATGCCATGCCTTTTTTTGCTATGATGAGTTCCTTTAGCATATCGACTGCTTGCTCTGAACATTGCTACCTGATGCTGTTTCAGCCATGTCCAGTATTTTCACCAAGTCTGTGAAGCTGATATCTTTTGCACTTTTGCCATGCTTGTTTGAACCTGTTATTGTGTGAATTAGCTGTAGCTCACTGTTCATCTTTTGTCAAGCATCTCTTGTAGATCACGGCCATATGCTTTGTTGCTATGTTGGGGTGCTATAGCATAGTTACTTGATTTATTCTAACTGCTATCATGATGTTAATCGCAGAATCGTGTCATTCTTGTTTTGCTCGCCATTTGCAAACCATGCATCCGTTTCCGGTGATCTTTATATCGATTTTGACCGAAATCATCTCATATTTCCAGTGGCATACTTGGTTTTCCAAGTTGATGCCTTGTTCATCCTTTTTGTTCCGGAGCACGCATATGCATCGCATATCACATCTCGCATATCATACATGTATTGCATCATGTTGCTTGTGCATTGCACCGTGATTGATTGTGGTTCCATTGCTTGTGTTCTTGCTTTGGGTAGAGCCGGGAGACGAGTTCGTGAATGAGGAACCTGTTGAGTACGCTTACGAGGATCAAGCTTTCAACAACTCTGAGAACCTTGCAGGCAAGATGACCATACCCTCGAAATCACTTCTATCTTTGCTTTGCTAGTTGTTCGTTCTATTGCTATGCTGCGCTACCTACCACTTGCTATATCATGCCTCCCATATTGCCATGTCAAGCCTCTAACCATCCTTTCCTAGCAAACCGTTGTTTGGCTAAGTTACCGCTTTTGCTCAGCCCTTCTTATAGCGTTGCTAGTTGCAGGTAAAGTTGAAGTTGGTTCCATTTTGGAACATGGATATTTGGGAATATCACAATATCTCTTATTTAATTAATGCATCTATATATTTGGTAAAGGGTGGAAGGCTCGGCCTTATGCCTGGTGTTTTGTTCCACTCTTGCCGCCCTAATTTCTGTCATACCGGTGTTATGTTCCTTGAGTTTGCGTTCCTTACGCGGTTGGGTGATTTATGGGACCCCCTTGACAGTTCGCCTTGAATAAAACTCCTCCAGCAAGGCCCAACCTTGGTTTTACATTTGCCTACCTAAGCCTTTCTCCCTTGGGTTTTCGCGAGCCCGAGGGTCATCTTTATTTAAACCCCCGGGCCAGTGTTCCTCTGAGTGCTGGTCCAAACTAGAGCCCTTTGCAGCGCCACCTCGGGGAAACTTGTGGCCTGGTTTTAGGTGTACGGACTGCTCATCCGGTATGCCCTGAGAACGAGATATGTGCAGCTCCTATCGGGATTTGTCGGCACATTCGGGCGGCTTTGCTGGTCTTGTTTTACCATTGTCGAAATGTCTTGTAAACCGGGATTCCGAGACTGATCGGGTCTTCTCGGGAGAAGGTTTATCTTCGTTGACCGTGAGAGCTTATAATGGGCTAAGTTGGGACACCCCTGCAGGGTATTATCTTTCGAAAACCGTGCCCGCGGTTATGAGGCAGATGGGAATTTGTTATTGTCCGGTTGTAGAGAACTTGACACTTGACTTAATTAAAATACATCAACCGTGTGTGTAGCCGTGATGGTCTCTTTTCGGCGGAGTCCGGGAAGTGAACACGGTCTGGGTTATGTATGCACGTAAGTAGTTTCAGGATCACTTCTTGATCATTTCTAGCTTCGCGACTGTTGTGTTGCTTCTCTTCTCGCTCTCATTTGCGTATGTTAGCCACCATATATGCTTAGTGCTTGCTGCAGCTCCACCTCATTACACCATCCTTTCCTATAAGCTTAAATAGTCTTGATCTCGCGGGTGTGAGATTGCTGAGTCCTCGTGACTCACAGATTATACCAAAACAGTTACAGGTGCCGACGATACCAGTGCAGATGACGCAACCGAGCTCAAGTGGGAGTTCGACGAGGAACGTGGTCGTTACTATGTTTCGTTTCCTGATGATCAGTAGTGGAGCCCAGTTGGGACGATCGGGGATCTAGCATTTGGGGTTATCGTATTTTCATTTGGCTTTGACCGTAGTCAGTCTATGTGTGGATTTTGGATGATGTATGAATTAATTTATGTATTGTGTGAAGTGGCGATTGTAAGCCAACTCTCGTTATCCCATTCTTGTTCATTACATGGGATTGTGTGAAGATGACCCTTCTTGCGACAATACCTACAATGCGGTTATGCCTCTAAGTCGTGCCCCGACATGTGGGAGATATAGCCGTATCGTGGGCGTTACAAAGGCACCCGTGGAGATGGCTAGCCATGGATTGTGAAAGAATGGTGGAAAGGAAATAAACTTTATTTTCTTGTTTGGGAACCGCCTACAATGTTTCTAGCATGGAAGATATTGGAAATTCTCGATCGTTTTTGTTGACAGGAAAATGATGCCTCTCAAAATAATTTTATCTCTCGAATTAAGCCTTGAGCTCTGACACCTCTCCAAATCTCAGCGATTCTCACATAGCGGTCTTGGTTTGAAATCCCTTTTGAAACGGCTTCCCGCTGTGAAGGGCCTATCTATTTACTTTTATGCAATTTTTATTTTTATTTTGAGTCTCAATCTTCTCTTACAAAGCATGAACTAGGGAACACTATTGTCACACTTGTGCATTGGGTGTAGCTAATATTGAGTTGTTTCCTGAATGGATCAATGAATGAGCATAATGGGCTAGGGATAACTTTCTTTAGAATTGATATTTTGAAAGACATGGTTGCTTGTCAGTATGTTTGAGTATTGATGTCTTCATGTCAAATTATAGACTATTTCTTTGAATCATTCAAGTCCAAATGTCCATGCAACAAAAGAAAACGTTATATGATGAATATGCTAGGTAGCATTCCACATAAAAAAATTCTATTTTTATCATTTACCTACTCGAGGACGAGCATGAATTAAGCTTGGGGATACTTGATATGTATCCAACGTATCTATAATTTTTTTGTTCCATGCTATTATAATATCAATCTTGGATGTTTTATATACATTTACAAGCAATTATATATCATTTTATGGGACTAACCTATTAACTTAATGCACAGTGCCAGTTGTTGTTTTTTGCTTGTTTTTGGTTTTGCAGAATATAAGTACCAAACGAAGTACAAATGCCACAAAACTTTTTGGTGATTTTTTTCTGGACATAAGAGACCCTGGAAGCTTCGGGAGGGGATGAGAAGATGGTGCTGTTGGGAATCGTTGCATGGAAAAAAATCCACGCACACGCAATGATCTATCCATGGAGATGCATAGCAGCGAGGCAGGAGTGTGACTACGTACCCTCGTAGACCGTAAGCAGAAGCGTTTCACAACGCGGTTGATGTAGTCGAACTTTCTTCGCGATCCACCGATCGAGAGTACCGACCGTACGGCACCTCCGAGTTCTGCACACGTTCAGCTCGGTGACGTCCCCCGCCTTCTTGATCCAGCAAGATGTCGAGGTAGTAGATGAGTTCCGTCAGCACGACGGTGTGGTCACGGTGATGGTGAAGTGATCTCCGCAGGGCTTCGCCTAAGCACTATGAAAATATGATTGGGGGAGTAAACGGTGGAGGGGGCGCCGCACACGGATAGGCAATTGTCTGGTGTGTGCTAGGGGCGCCCCCCACATATATATAGGTGGGAGGGGGAGGGGAGAGGCAAGGAGGCGCCTCAACTAGGACCGAATCCTACTATGGCTCCTCTCAAGCCACGCGCCCCCTGCCATATATATCGGAGGGGGAAGGAAAGAGGGGGGAGGGGGAAGGAAGGGGGAATCCAATTCCCTTTCTTTCCTTTTCTCCTTCCCCTTTCCTTCTCCACCTTAGCCGGCCCATATGGGGGGTGCACTAGCCCCTTGTCACTGTTGTGTTTCCCCTCTTGGCCCATAAAGCCCATATCTTTTCCTGGTGGTGCCCGGAACCCATTCCGGTGACCCGATATGTACCCGGTACCCTCCGGAACACTTCCGGTGTCCGAATACTATCATCCTATATATCAATCTTTACCTCTCGACCATTTCGAGACTCCTCGTCATGTCTGTGATCTCATCCGGGACTCCGAACAACATTCGGTCACCAAATCACATAACTCATGTAGTATTATATCGTTTACGAATGTTAAGCGTGCGGACCCTACGGGTTCGAGAACTATGTAGACATGACCGAGACACGTCTCCGGTCAATAACCAATAGCGTAACCTGGATGCTCATATTGGCTCCTACATATTCTACGAAGATCTTTATCGGTCGAACCGTTATGACAACATACGTAATTCCCTTTGTCCATCGGTATATTACTTGCCCGAGATTCGATCATCGGTATCTTCATACCTAGTTCAATCTCGTTACCGGCAAGTTTCATTACTCGTTCCGTAATACATCACCTCGTGACTAACTCCTTAGTCATTTGCTTGCAAGCTTATGATGTGTATTACTAGAGGGCCCAGAGATACCTCTACGATACTCGGAGTGACAAATCATAATCTCGATCTCACTACTAGAAAAAGGGCTATAGATGGGATTGACACTAATGGCGCACCAGACAACGGTGCGCCATTAGTATATACTAATGGCGCACCACCTTCTGATACGCCATTAGAGTTGAAACTACTAATGGCGCACCAGGCGCAGGGTGCGCCATTAGTATCAAAAAATTTTTTAACTAGTGCGCCTGTCCAAACATACTAATGGCGCATCCAGACACAGTGCGCCATTACTAGTTGTAACTAGTAATGGCGCACCTGGCCCAGGGTGCGCCATTAGTATAAAAAAAAAATTAACTAGTGCGCCTGTCCAAACATACTAATGGCGCATCCAGACACAGTGCGCCATTACTAGTTGTAACTAGTAATGGCGCACCTGTCCCAGGGTGCGCCATTAGTATCAAAAAAATTTTTAACTAGTGCGCCTGTCCAAACATACTAATGGCGCATCCAGACACAGTGCGCCATTACTAGTTGTAACTAGTAATGGCGCACCAGGCCCAGGGTGCGCCATTAGTATCAATTTTTTTTAACTAGTGCGCCTGTCCAAACATACTAATGGCGCACCACCAGAAGGTGCGCCATTAGTAACCTGGATTACTAATGGCGCATTTAGAGTTGGTGCGCCATTAGTAAGTGGGCAGCAACAAGATATTTTGGACAGCCTCTCCTACCCACACTCACTTTCTCCCCACTTCATTCTCTCCACCTCCTCCTTGTCTCGGGTGCCTCCTCTTTTTCACCTCATTTCCACCATAGATTCATTCAATTTAAGTGGTTAAATTACCTTGTTTTGATAGGTAAGTAAGGGGGGAAGCTATATTTATGTTGTTCTCCCTACAACAATGTGCACATGCACTTTTTATGGCCTAGCTAGATCTATGTATGTTCGTGGTGTTGCATATGTTTGTGGTGTTGCATATGTGTTTGTGTTTGGAGGTGTACCGGTATTTGAAATGCGATAGTTGCCAATATTTTGCCGGAATGTTGATTCATTTCCGTTTCGGCGAGAATTTTGGCATTAAGCATTCTTTTTGGTCCTATTTTTAGGGAAAGTCATGCCAAATTTTTTCTTGGTTCTAAAATATCGTTTTGCTCTACCCCGCAGGCGACCATGGTCCGCATGATGACCGAAGGCATCGTGAATAGGTTTTTGAGGTCCGCGAAGGCCGAGATGCTTCAAAAGAACGAGACGGAGATAAGATGTCCGTGTCGAAGATGCAAGCTGAAGAGCCTTATTGCGGACCCGGAATCCTGGCAGGTGCGGGACCACCTGCTCTTGCGTGGTTTCATGGATGGCTATCGGTGGCAAGGTGATGAAGATGACTACGAAGTCGTCCATGGGGGCCGGGCAAGAAATGAGGAAGGGCAGCAAGACAACCACCGCGGCTCGGGCGGGCGAGAAGACGAAGAATCCCCAGGAGATGATCACGACGGTGATGCTGTACACAGTCATCATGTAGAAGATGCAGGACATGATGATGAGGAAGATGCCGGAGCAGACGACGGGCATGATCATGAAGATGATGATGCCGGCGGAGCAGACGACGCTGGACCATCGATGGGCTGGGTGCAGGACCCTCATATTCAAGAGCTGCTTCTCAAGCAGACGGATAACGCAAGAGCTGCCGCCCGAGAGAAAGCCAAGATGGATCAACTTGAGTTAGACGCGGTTACTCCATTGTATGAAGGATGCAGGCCCGAGGATACCCGCCTGAAAGTAACGCTCATGGCTCTGGAGATGAAGGTAAAACACAAAATGACCGACGCATGCTTCGACGAGAACATGTCATTCTGGCACGAACGTCTTCCCAAGGGGAACAAGTGCCCGACCAGTTTGGAGGAGGCGAAGAAAATCGTGTGTCCTCTGGATTTACCGCACGTGAAATACCATGTGTGCATGAACAATTGCATCATTTATCGGGACGAGCACGCGGAGTCTACCATATGTCCGGTGTGCGGCGTCACTCGATACAAGAAGAGGAAGAAAGCTCCTCGAAAAGTGGTGTGGTACTTTCCGATCACTCCTCGTCTGCAGCGGTATTTCGCGGACCCTAAGGTAGCAAAGCTCCTGCGTTGGCACGCGGATAGGGAGGAGAAGAAGCGAGAAGATGACGCAAATGATCCGGAGATAGATAAAAAAGACAAGATGCTGAGTCACCCTAAGGATGCGAGCCAGTGGCAAGCGTTGAACTTCGAAGACCTAGAATTTGGGAACGATCCAAGGAACATCGTGCTGGGCGCGAGCACCGATGGAGTCAATCCGTTTGGCAGCCAGAGAAGCACACATAGCACCTGGCCTGTGTTTGTGTGGATGTACAACCTTCCCCCCTGGTTGTGCATGAAGAGGAAGTACATTCACATGAGTATGCTAATCGAAGGACCGAAACAACCAGGGAACGACATCAATCTGTATCTGGGGCTGCTGAAAGAGGAGCTTGACACGATGTGGAAAACGCCAGCCAATACGTGGGACGCCGCAGAGAAAGAATATTTCCCTATGAGAGCCGCGCTGCTCACGACGGTGCACGACTATCTCGGTTACGGATATGTCGCGGGGCAGGTGGTCCACGGATTTTCTGGATGCGTCAGGTGCATGGATGACACAACGTATCGCCAGCTAGATAGAGATCCCGGGTCTTCGAAAACCGTGTTCATGGGACATCGAAGGTGGCTTCGCGACGATGACCCGTGGAGAAAACGCAAGGATCTATTCGATGGTGAAACCGAACCCCGAGGACGCCCGCGTACGAGGAGCGGCGAGGAAATAGACGAGCTGTTGAAAAATTGGAAAGACTGCCCACTGCCGGGAAAGAAGCAAAAGGCGCCAGAGCCGGGAAAGAAGCGAAAGGCGCCAGAGCCGCTGCTGAAGGTATGGAAAACGAGGTCTGTTTTCTGGGACTTGCCGTACTGGAAGATCCACCGTGTGCCTCACAGCCTTGATGTCATGCATATCACGAAGAACGTGTGCGAGAGTCTGCTTGGTACCCTGCTCAACATGCCAGAGAGGACCAAAGATGGGCCGAAAGCAAGGGCAGACTTGAAATCAATGGGCATCAGGCAGGAGCTTCACGCTATATATGATGATGATGATGATGATGATGAGGCGAAGCAGGACACGGAAAGTCGTCGCAAAGGCAAAAAGGCCAAGAAGACCGGAAATGACTACCCTCCCGCGTGCTTCACTCTAAGTCAGGAGGAGATCGAGCAGTTTTTCACCTGCCTCGTAGGAGTAAAACTTCCTTACGGTTACGCGGGGAAGATAAGCAGATACCTAGACCTAGCGAAGCTGAAGTTCAGCGGGATGAAGTCTCACGACTGTCACGTGCTGATGACGCAGATACTTCCAGTTGCAATCCGTGGGATCATGGACGCGCACGTCCGTGAAACGCTATTTGGCCTATGCAACTTTTTCGACGTCATCTCTCGGAAGTCTGTTGGCGTGAGGCAACTCAGAAGGCTACAGGAAGAGATCGTGGTGATACTATGCGAGCTTGAGATGTACTTCCCGCCCGCATTCTTCGACGTTATGGTGCATCTGCTGGTCCATATCGTGGACGATATCATCCAACTCGGGCCGACGTTCCTGCACAGCATGATGCCGTTCGAAAGGATGAATGGTGTCATCAAAGGATACGTTCGCAACATGTCACGTCCAGAGGGAAGCATAGCCAGGGGCTTTCTGACCGAAGAGTGCATCTCCTACTGCACGAATTATCTAGGCATCGAGAACCCCGTTGGTCTGCCCGTCAACAGGCACCTCGGCAGGCTCGCTGGATGGGGTCACCGTGAGGGTCGCCGCGAAATGCATGTCGACTTCGAGGGTCGACTCGCCGACTTTGAAAGAGCAAACCTAGTCGCGCTACAACACATAGACGTGGTCGATCCTTGGGTGGTAGAGCACAAAACCTTTATTAAGAAGACGTACAATGACCGAGGCCAACAGAGGACGGACGGAGATATACTCAAAGAGCACAACTCATGTTTCACGCGTTGGTTCAAGCAGAAGCTTCTGTCGTACCCTTTACATGAGGATTCTTCCGCGGAAGAACAACTCATATTCGCCTTGTCACAGGGCGCCGAGCACAACCTGATGACCTATGAGGCGTACGATATCAACGGCTACACATTCTACACCGAGGCCAAGGACATGAAGAGCGATGGTTATCAGAACTCCGGGGTAACGATGGAATCCTACACCGGTAACGACAAGGACAGATACTACGGAAGGATCGAGGAGATCTGGGAGCTGAGCTACGCTGGAGAGAAGGTCCCGATGTTCCGTGTCAGATGGGCCAAGAGCGTCCTAAAAGAAGACCGGTATTTCACCACCATGGTTATACCCGAAGCCAAATCCAAGACCGCAGGCGCAAACGTCACCGCGAAAAATGAGCCATGGGTACTGGCTTCCCAAGTGGACCAATGCTTCTTCATTACCGACCCGTCAAAGCCCAGTCGTGTTGTCGTGAGGAGAGGCAAAAGGAAGATCATCGGAATGGATGGAGTAGCCAATGAGCAAGACTTCGACAAGTACGGCGACCCGAGAATCGAACATGACGACGATGATGAAGTAGCAGCATACACCACAAGAAGAAGCAGGACCACCCTACCTAAAGGACGTCCGTTCCACAGAAGAACTCCATTTGCGAAAAAGAAGGGCAAGAAGATTGTGAACAGATAGCTAGCTAAGATCGATTGTATTTAAATCGTAGCCTTCATTTCTCGATTGTATTTCATGGGCACTTTTTGAACTATCATGAATATTTTTAAATTTCATGGACACTCGATCTCGATCCCCCTCCATCTCGATCGCTATCCCACCTCGCCAGATCCGGTCCCCCTCGCCGCCGAGCACCCCCCGGTCCACCGGCCCCCCGCACCCCGCGCACCCTCCCCCGCTCCACCGGCATTACTGTTTGATGATATTTTTTAAATAATTATTACTGTCTTATAAAAAATATTACTGTTATGATTTAAACAAGTTTGAACATATTTAAACACAAATAAATATCAAACAGCATTTTAAATGCATAAAAAAATTGTGGAGCCTGGGAATCGAACCCAGGACCTCCTGGTGTGAGAACTGGCTGCTGACCAGTCGAGCTAGTAGAGGGAACTTGGTGTGGATCAGGTCAGGTGGAAGATAACCTGTTGGCTCGAGCAGAAATCAAAAAAAATACTAATGGCGCACCAGGGTGAGGTGCGCCATTAGTATGGATGTACTTATGGCGCACCGAGGGGTGGTGCGCCATTAGTATTGTGCCCTCGCCCTCGCCTATCCCCGGCCCAAACCTATCCCCTCTCTCTCCCTCGCCCTCGCCCTCGATCCCCTTCCCCTCTCCTCTCCCGACGCCGCTGCCCCGCCGCCTCGACGCCGCCCCGTCGTCCTCGTCTCCGCCCCGACGCCCCGACGCCGCTGCCCCTTCCCCTCTCCTCTCCCGACGCCGCTGCCCCGACCTCCTCCTCGCCCCTCGACGTCGCCCTCGATCCCCTTCCCCTCTCCTCTCCCGACGCCGCCGCCCCGTCGTCCTCGTCCTCGCCCTCCTCCTCGTCCGCGCCACCGCCGCGCCGCTCCGACCTCCTCCTTGTCCCCTCCGGCCTCCTCCGCCTCCTCAGGTACTGCCCCCACCTCTCCCTCCCCCTCCGGCCTCCTCCTTCCCCTTTGTAAATTTTAGGGTTGTTTTGTTACTCAAAACTACATTTTTGCTCTGTTTCTTCATGTTACCACTGCTGTCATCAAGTTTGGATGTGCAAGACTTAATCATATTGTTCCTGTAGCTCTCTGATGTGCAAGTTTATTTGGATACATAGGAACTTTGCTTGACTAATAATTTAAGTTTGGATTTACATTGTCAAGATTCCTCGAAGTCTCAATCAGGTCTAGGTGACCTGCACTTCATGTTACCACTGCTGTCATCTAGGTGACCTTCACTAATAATTACGTTTATATTTGGATCCATAGGACCGTTGCATGTTTTTTTTATAGTTTGGATTTATATTGTCAACCAAGTCTAAGTGAACCTGCATGCCTATTGATACGTACCTGTGAGTTGGATCATCTTCTTTAGGTTTCTGACGTGCAAGTTTTTTTGGATCCTTTGCATGACTAATTGTTAAGCTGATACAATATGAGTAGAACTTCACGTGTTATATCAGTAGATGGTGATGCTATTGGTCTTCTTAAAATAATCTGTCCTCTTTTGTGCTCATACAATTTTGGAATGGTATGCGTGTCTGCACCCATCAAGCCATTGTTAATTCTGGATGCTGGCCATCAAGACTACATACTACTGCATTGTGGTGCACCTCCAACGACCACATAACAGCAGCCCAAATTTTAATTTTCTTGCTGCTGCTGCTTGTTTGTGGTGCACTTGTTGTAGCAGCAACACTACATCAAGCACAAGTCTTGTAGTAGTTAGCATAGCAGCCTAGTGGCACTCTTGTTAAGCTATTGCATTGTACTATGTAGACTTGTAAAGGCCTTGCTTTTGGGTAGTCCATATGCATATGTGAACCTTGTTGTTTAGTTGATGCAGCTACATGTTGCTTTTGGGTGGTCAGTATGCATATGTGAACCTTGCAGTGTAGTTGATGCAACTACATATGAACCTTGTTGCGTAGTTGATGCAACTACATGTGAACCTTACTATTAAGTTTAGATGATGGATGTGTACTCCTATGAACTAATTTCCTGATATTATGAACTATGTTGCTGGTAATGATGCCATTAACTGTCAAGACTTGTGTGAAAATATTGTGTAATTATCTATGACATATTTCCAAACTACATATGAACTATGTTGTAAATTATAGCAGTTCTCTGTGTTTTTGTGTAATGCCTAATGCCTTCTCTGTGTTTTTGTGCATAAATTTTAGGGCAAATCTAGCACAGTTAGCAAAGTTAGAAATCTTTTAGGAAATTAGGGTAGTAGCAAAAACAGTAGCAATTTAAAAAACAGTACCAAAAAAATTAGGTATAAAAACAGTAGCAAATAAAAAATATTAGCAAATATAGCTAGGGTAATTTTGTTTAGGTATAAAAAACAATAGCAATTTTAATAGAATAGTAGCAATTTTAAAAACAATAGCAAAAAAATTAGGTATAAAAACAGTAGCAAATAAAAAAAGAGTAGCAAATATAGCTAGGGAAATTTTGTTTAGGTATAAAAATAGTAGCAAATAAAAAAAGCAGTAGCAAATTAAAAAAACAGTAGCAAAAAATTAGGTATAAAAACAGTAGCAAATATAGCTAGGGCAATTTTGTTTAGGTATAAAAAACAGTAGCTACAATTTGTAAAAAGCATGAGCAACTGATCTGATTCATCTCATCCTCTCTCGATCTACAGGATACAAGTGGAACAAGGCAGGGGCGTAGGTGCTTGCTACTCAGGCACGGCGGCAGAGCCAAGCACACCCTCCTCTCCCAAGGTACCAACCCCTCTTCCTCTCCCCCTGTATATACTGCTGTCCAGTACATTTTTTTGCTCAATTTGCTGCTGTCCAGTACATCTTGTTAAAATTGCTGCTGACCAGTACATCTTTGCAATATATGGTGATGTGTACCATTCTTGATAGGATGTATCAATTGTAGTAGATGGTCAAGAAGATGTATCAATTCTTCACATGCCAATGTATTTTCAATGTTGTGATGGAGGCCTTTTTTGCCTTGTCCACCCGAGAGGCCCTTGAGTTTGCCGGAATGTCGATTAACTTCCGTTCCGGCAAATTCGGGTACTCCATATGTCCTATTTTCAGCAAAGGTCATGCTGAAATTTTCCGTGAATTTTAGCATGACTTTGCTAAAAATAGGACATATGGGGTACTTGTGACTAATGCATGGGCCGGGGTATCTTAGTAGTTAATTAAGTAGGATCAAGTGCCCCGGCGTACTTGTGACTAATGCATGGCTTTTAGGGTGCCTCGGTGTCGATAAAAACCGAAATGATGAAAGCTTAGGCTTTTAGGGTGCCTCGGCGTCGAAAAACCCTCAATGATAAAAGCTTAGCTTTTAGGATGCCTCGGTGTCGACAAACCCTAAATGATGAGACCATGATCTTGTTCCTTGACAATAACCAACTTTTTGACCAAACTTTGTTCCTATTTAGAGAGAAACATGGCCAACAACGATGAGGCCGGGGGTTCGGGCGTCGACAAGCCATTCTGGAAGCTGTCCCAGGAGATGGAGGAACAACCTCACTTGTATGAGGACGCCGCCTTCCCCACCGATCCTGAGACCACTGATGGTACCGCCGAGGATGACCCCACTGATGCCACCACTGATGGTGCCGCCGAGGATGCCACCACTGATGGTGCCCGAGGATGCCACCACTGATGGTGCCGCCGAGGATGCCACCACTGATGATGGCGGCGCACGCACAGATGGCAGCCAACCGAAGAGGCAACGGAAGGACCGGCGCCCGACCGTGCTCCGCACCCTCAAGGAGGAAGTTACTGAAGTGGACTCCGACGGGAATCCAACGGCGCCCGAACGAATAGTCAAGGGGTACTCGCTTCAGCTCGGGTGCATTCTCCGGAGCACCGTCTCGATCAACACCGAGAACCTGAGGCATCCTGACCGAGGGAATTTGCGCAACCTCCTCTTCACGAAGCTGCACGAACGATACAAGTTCCCCGCTGAATTTGAAAACACAAGCCTCAAAGGGAATAAAGTGAACAATGCTGCCCTCACGAAGATGAGCAAGGCCCTGTCTACTTGGAAAAGCAATGTGAAGAGAATGATCGAGAAAGGTGAGAGTTATGAGAAGATCAAGGAGAAAAATCCTTCGATCACCGAAGATGACTACAACGACTTCAAGATCAATTGCTCGAGCACCGCAAACTCCGAATCAAGTAAGTGGGGGAAAGAAATGCGGGAGCTGAACTTAGGGGAACACACACTCGGTCCCGGCGGTTACAGAGTGGCGGAGCCTATATGGGACAAGGAGGAGGCGGACCGTGCCGAGCAAGGCCTACCGCCCCTCTTCGATAAATACGGTGACAAGCAGACCAGGAACTTTGTCAGGGCCCGGTACAAGAAGGACCCGAAAACAAAGGAGCTTACCACGGATCCGAAGACCAGGGCGCTTGAGCTTGTTCTGGTAAGGAATACACCCCCGCGTAATTAGCTCCATATGGTTGCATTCTAATTAATGAAGCCAAATTTCTAAATGGTTCACATTCCTTCCGCAGGCGACTGAAAGCAGTAGCGCGGGGTCGACTAAGAGCAACCCTTGGGACACCACTCTAAATAGGGCGTTGAATGTAATGAAGAACAAGGATAAGCTCAGTAAGCCGACGTCAGCTGGTCGTGTGGCCGGCAAAGGCTTGTCGACAAAATGGTCGTCATACTATAACACTGCTGGGCGAAAGGAGAAAAAGACCAGCTCGGAAAGCCAGGCGCGCGAGGTTCAAGAACTCAGGGCACAGGTGGCGCGGATTCCGGAGATTGTCCAAGAGCAAGTGCAACAACAACTCGGAGCGACGATCACCGCCATTGTGCCTACCTTGATCCAGGGGATTAGTGCGTGGATTGCGGGCGGCCAACAGGGGCCGCCCCCGATTCCTAGCTTCACGGCCAGCAACTCGCAGAACGCGATGGCGGGGCCATTGGTGTCTCCGGCGGAGGCGGCATTGGTGTCTCCGACGCCGGCACGGGAGCTTAATGCACCCGGGTGTACGCCGGCCGGCACCTCTGCAGCAAGCGGCCCCTCCGTCAACTGCACGCCCGCCGTTGGCGGTGCCTCGACATTAGCCGAGCTCGACGCCATCATCACGGTAACTAATTAAGCCTCTCTCGGCCGAGGACTTCATCTCCTTGCCTTTGACTGGGCATCCCTAACGCCCTACATGTTTTCGCAGGGCGCCGCCGACGTTCCGTGCACTCTCCTGCACTTCGTGAACAACGAGTTGGTCGATGTCGCCAAGGGCAAAATCGTTCAACCGGGCAACCCCTTGTTCCACGGTACCCAGATGCCACCCAACTTGTTTAGGGTTCAACTGGTTCGGGTGCTGCCAGGCTGCGACGAGGTGTTACCTCCGATTCGACCCATCGGGGCCGACGATGATGACGTGATGAACCTCAGCGCCTGCCTGAGCTGGCCCCTGCTTTGGCCGAAGAGCCAGATTCGTTTGGGGGCGGGGGACACCACCCCAAAGACAACACCGCCAGTCGTGCCGGCGCCAAGTCGGCCCCATGGCAAGACCGCCGCAACGGTGCCGGACATCCCTATGCCACTGGATCCAAACATGCATATGGCACAGGATCAGAACGACGACGACGACGATACATTTGCCAACGTCGATCAGTACTTTGCCGATCATGGGGACGGTGGCGACTTCATGGGGCCTCCTTCTCAAGAACCCAACCCAACAAAAGACGTGTGCGATCTAGCTGGTACCGCGGAGAAGCCAAGTTGCAACAGGCGTCGTCTGCAGTTCAGCTCTCAGGAGACGCCTCCAGCTGCCGACTTCACCGAGCCTCAGATAGGCGAGGTGCGAAATATGATCAGCCCCAACACACTCAAGAAGGCGGTCTGTGAGCAGAACTCGGTCCCATTACAGGAGATCAAGAAGAAGGCACGCAAAAGAAAGACTAACAAGGGTGCGGGCCAGCCGGCACCGAGTACGATCCGTGCTCAGGACGGGCCACCTTCAACTGCGGATATCTCGAGGAGGGTGCATGTGGCGGGTAGGCCGATGCTACCGAGAAATATGCTCGATGCTGCAACCGGTGCTATGCGGAGTCTGCATGACAGTGTTCTTTCTTTGGAGAAGCGGCGTCTCCGAGAGAAGGATGTGGCATACCCGGTTTTCGCGGCCAAGGTGCCAGAGGGCAAGGGCTTTGTGGATAACTCCATCGGGGGTACGATCGTCCTGCGGTTTGATGACATCCACGCTATGTTGAACCTTCATCCGCTGCACTACACCTTCGTTCGGCTATTTTCGCTGAGTATGGAGATGCGGATCATTCGCGACAAGACCCCGGACATCGTGATAGTCGACCCCTTCTACATGCGTGCCAAGATCTTGGGCAGCGCTGGGGACCGGCAAGTCGCGAGTTCTTACCTCGAAGGCGTCATTCTGGCAAACCAAGATAAGGACAACTTCCTCGTGCCTTACTTTCCCGAGTAAGTCCTCCCCTCAACCGCCTCGTAACATATGAATTCTTAGATTTCGATCGTTTTTCTTTTAACATTCCGTGTTTTCTGCAGTGACACACATTGCACGCTCATCCTCCTAAGCCCCAAATATTCCATGGCCACGTATTTCGACCCGGACCGTCAGTCGAACGTAGACTACACAAATGTCAAGAAGGTTCTTGATGATGTTCTCCCCGGCTACGTCAAATCTGGAGGCACCTTCACCAGGCCTATTCGTAAGTACGGCAAGCACGTGTTCTCCCACAATACGACGTTCTGCTGCGTCAAGCAGCCGCCTGGCGGTCAGAAGGGTGCCTACTACGCCATCCATCACATGCGGGCGATCGTACGGGACCATCATCAACTACTGCTACCGAGTAGACTCAAAGATTGGGCCGCGAGCGTGTCGGCAATCCAGGACGCGGACATCAGACAAGAATTCTTTCGCATCCAGTCGGAGTTTGCGGAAATCATCCATCAAGATGTCCTTCGTACCTCGGGGCAGTTCTACCTCAGAAATCAACCGTCCAACAGTGACATCGACACAATCCTACAAATGCAGGCTGACAACGCCCGTTGTTTCATGACTCCCACGATAGACGGCGGCTTCATCCACGCTCCGGTCCCTTGAGTCGAGTCGAAAGCAGTGATGCTGTGTCTAGTTCTGAAACATCGATTGGCTCATGTTGTAATTAAACTTTAATGAACTTGTAGTATGTCTCTTTGGTTTCGAGAGTCCTTCAACTTAGATGTAATCGATGCTATTAATGTCTTGCTTTTCTCTTCCGATCGTTCTGTTGCATACTTATATATTGCTTATGTATTGTCTGTGAATTGGTACTAACGTTTCGTTTGGCTACTGCATAGCGATGCCGTGGTATGTCGTGTACAAGGGTAAGGTTCCCGGAGTCTACGACGACTGGGAGGAGTGTCGGAGACAGGTTCACCGATTCAGCGGTAACAGTTACAAAGGGTACGCCACTAGGGCCGAGGCCGAATCTAGATACGCCCGCTATCTAGCGGGAGAGGGGAGGGAGCGTTGGAGGAACCGGATGAAGACGAGTTTCATCGTGATGATGCTCATCGTGATGACCGCAGCTCTCTTCTATGTGATGGTAGTTTAGATGATCGATATCGACTTGTAATGTGAAGACAAACTCGCGGTCTCGAGACTTGTAATATAATGTTCTATCTTTGTTCGGTCTTTTCAATTCGGAGACTAATATGATGAATTGTATTCGGAGACTAAAATGATGAATTGTATTCAGAGACTAATCTTCTATTGTATTCGATGAATCTGTTGTTGATGTGTGCTGTCTATATTTTGTCCAATTATACATTTTGTAACCTGTGCAAAAAACAGAAAATAAAAAAATAAAAAAACCTAATATTCATACTAATGGCGCATCACATCATAGTGCGCCATTAGTATGCCAGAGGATACTAATGGTGCATCACTAAACAGTGCGCCATTAGTATGCCGAAGTGACTAATGGCGCATCCCGTTGTTGTGCGCCATTAGTATGCCAAAGCACCTGGGTATAGATGGCCCCCTGGGAGGCATACTAATGGCGCACTGTTGTATATACTAATGGCGCATCTGGGGTGCGCCATTAGTATACCAGATACTAATGACGCACCAGTGGTGCGCCATTAGTAAAATATACTAATGGCGCACCACTAATGCGCCATTAATGGCCAAATTAGGTGCGCCATTAGTAGGCCTTTTCCTAGTAGTGTCTATGCCAACTCAACAAACACCTTTGGAGATACCTGTAGAGCATATTTATGATCACCCTGTTACGTTGTGACGTTTGATTGCACACAAGGTCTTCCTCCGGTATCCGGGAGTTGCATAATCTCATAGTCGAAGGAATATGTATTTGACATGAAGAAAGCAATAGCAATAAAACTGAACGATCATTATGCTAAGCTAACGGATGGGTCTTGTCCATCACATCATTCTCCTAATGATGTGATCCCGTTATCAAATGACAATGATCATTATGCTAAGCTAACGGATGGGTCTTCGTGAGCAAGCGAGTTGGATGCACACCCACTTAGTTTCCTTTGTTGAGCTTTCATATACTTATAACTCTAGTGCATCCGTTGCATGGCAATCCCTACTCACTCACATTGATATCTATTGATGGGCATCTCCATAGCCTATATTATTCACTTTTATATTATATTTGGGACTAACCTATTAACCGGAGGCCCAACCCAGAATTGCTGTTTTTTGCCTATTTCAGAGTTTTGCAGAAAAGGAATATCAAACGGAGTCCAAACGGAATGAAACCTTCGGGAACGTGATTTTTAGGAAGAATATGATCCAGGAGACTTGGACCCTACGTCAAGAAACAAAGGAGGAGGCCACGAGATACCCCAAACGATCAGATACGGAGCCAAAAACCTAATTCCACCGCCGCAACCTTCTGTACCCACGAGATCCCATCTTGGGGCCTGTTCCGGAGCTCCGCCGGAGGGGGCATCCATCACGGAGGGCTTCTACATCAACACCATAGCCTCTCCGATGAAGTGTGAGTAGTTTACTTCAGACCTTCGGGTCCATAGTTAGTAGCTAGATGGCTTCTTCTCTCTTTTTGGATCTCAATACAATGTTCTCCCCCTCTCTCGTGGAGATCTATTCGATGTAATCTTCTTTTGCGGTGTGTTTGTTCAGACCGATGAATTGTGGGTTTATGATCAAGTTTATCTATGAAAAATATTTTAATCTTCTGAATTCTTTTATGTATGATTGGTTATCTTTGCAAGTCTCTTCGAATTATCAGTTTGGTTTGGCCTACTGGATTGATCTTTCTTGCAATGGGAGAAGTGCTTAGCTTTGGGTTCAATCTTGTGGTGTCCTTTCCCAGTGACAGTAGGGGCAGCAAGGCACGTATTGTATTGTTGCCATCGAGGATAACAAGATGGGGTTTTTATCATATTGCATGAATTTATCCCTCTACATCATGTCATCTTGCTTAAGGCGTTACTCTGTTTTCATGAACTTAATACTCTAGATGCATGCTGGATAGCGGTCGATGAGTGGAGTAATAGTAGTAGATGCAAGCAGGAGTCGGTCTACTTGTCTCGGACGTGATGCCTATATACATGATCATACCTAGATATTCTCATAACTATGCTCAATTCTGTCAATTGCTCAACAGTAATTTGTTCACCCACCGTAAAATACTTATGCTCTTGAGAGAAGCCACTAGTGAAACCTATGGCCCCCGGGTCTATCTTCATCATATTAAACTTCCAACACTTAGTTATTTCCTTTGCTTTTACTTTGCTTTTATTTTACTTTGCATCTTTATCACAAAAATACCAAAAATATTATCCTATCATATTTATCAGATCTCACTCTCCTAAGTGACCGTGAAGGGATTGACAACCCCTTATCGTGTTGGTTGTGAGGATTTATTTGTTTTGTGTAGGTGCGAGGGACTCGCGCGTAGCCTCCTACTGGATTGATACCTTGGTTCTCAAAAATCGAGAGAAATACTTACGCTACTTTGTTGCATCACCCTTTCCTCTTCAAGCATTACTAGGAAAAGGTCTGCTAGTGGCGCACCTGTTTTGCCTACTAATGGTGCACTACAGGTGCGCCACTAGCCTCACACCATTAGAATTTTCTACTAATGGCGCACCACAGGTGCGTCAAATCGCACTCTGTGGTCAAACTTCCCGAAAGGTCACCCATCCTCACACTACTCCAACCCAAGCATGCTTAACTTCAGAGTTCTATCCAACCCCAGCACCAGCTCACTTCACAGACAGTTATTGATATATCTATCATATCAATCCTATTAAACCTTGTTGATGTCTAGGACTTTGTTCATGTTCATGAATGTGATGAAATTTTGAAAAAATATTTCAAACTTCCCGGTCATATTACGTATCATATTTTGAAAAATAAATCCAAAAAAAAAGTTTTTTTGAAACTAAATTTTTATTTTCTGTTACTAGTGGCGCACCTAGGAAATGGTGCGCCACTAGTAAGTTCTATTTTTTTCATTGTCCCCCCTCTAGATCTTAAAAGCCTCGTATCTTTTGTTCTGTTAGGTTTTTGGGGATTTTGAAGATGTTGAACGGGGTTAGTAATGGCGTACCGTGGGTGTGGTGCGCCATTACTAGTTTAACTAGTAATGGTGCACCACACCCACGGTGCGCCATTACTAACTTTGAAAAAAAATTGTTAGTAGTGGCGCACCGAGGGTGTGGTGCGCCATTACTAGTTTTGAAAAAAAATTAAAAAAATGTGTTAGCAGTGGCGCACCGTGGATGTGGTGCGCCATTAGTATTTGGACACTAATGGCGTACCAACACATGGTGCACCATTAGTATATAGTAGTGGCGCACCACATGTGTGGTGCGCCATTAGTGTCCATATTATCTATAGCCCTTTTCCTAGTAGTGAAGGGAAAACTAACGCAGTGCTCAAGAGGTAGCACTAGTCTAGTAGAGGCTCACTAGGGACACGGTGTTTGTTTATGTATTCACACATGTATTTAGGTTTCCGATCAATACAATTATAGCATGCATAATAAACCTTTATCATGAATAAGGAAATATAAAATAACAACTTTATTATTGCCTCTAGGGCATATTTCCTTAAGTCTCCCACTTGCACTAGAGTCAATAATCTAGTTCACATCGCCATGTGAATAACACCCATAGTTCACATCGCCATGTGATTAACACCTATAGTTCACATCGCCATGTGCCAACACCCAAAGGGTTTACTAGAGTTAATAATCTAGTTCACATTGCCATGTGATTAACACCCAAAGAGTAATAAGGTGTGATCATGTTTTTCTTGTGAGAGAAGTTTAGTCAACACGTCTATCACATCCAGATTCCTATGTATTTTGCAAATTTCTATGTCTACAATGCTCTGCATGGAGCTAATCTAGCTAATTGCTCCCACGTTCAATATGTATCCAGACTGATACTTAGAGTCATCTAGATTAGTGTCAAATCTTGCATCAACGTAACTCTTTACGATGAACTCTTTATCACCTCCATAACCGAGAAACATTTCCTTAGTCCTCTTTAAGGCACCTAAGGATAATTTTTGACCGCTGTCCAGTGGTCCACTCCTGGATCACTCTTGTACCCTCTTTGCCAGATAAATGGCAAGACACACATCAGGTGTGGGACACAGCATGCCATATCGTATAGAACCTATGGCTGAGGCATAGGGAATGACTTTCATTCTCTCTCTATCTTATGTCGTGGTCGGGCTTTGAGTCTTACTCAACTTCCCACCTTGTAATACAGGCAAGAACCCCTTCTTGGACTGAACCATTTTGAACTTCTTCAAATCTTCATGGTATGTGTTTTGTGAAAGTCTTATTAAGCGTCTTGATCTATCTCTATAGAGCTTGATGCCCAATACATAAGCAGCTTCACCGAGGTCTTTTATTGAAAAATTCTTATTCAAGTATCCTTTTATGCTATCCAAAAATTCTATATCATTTCCAATCAACAATATGTCATCCACATATAATATCAGAAATGCTACAGAGCTCCCACTCACTTTCTTGTAAATACAGGCTTCACCGTAAGTATGTATAAAACCATATGCTTTGATCACCTCATCAAAGTGTATATTCTAACTTCGAGATCCTTGCACCATTCCATAGATGGATTGCTGGAGCTTGCACACTTGGTTAGCACCTATAGGATCGACAAAACCTTCCGGTTGCATCATATACAACTCTTCTTTAAGATATCCATGAAGGAATGCAGTTTTGACATCCATTTGCCAGATTTCATAATCATAGAATGCGGCAATTGCTAACATGATTCGGACGGACTTAAGCATCGCTACGGGTGAGGAACTCTTATCGTAGTCAACCCCTTGAACTTGTCGAAAACCTTTTGCGGCAAGTCGAGCTTTGTAGACAGTAACATTACCATCATCGTCAGTCTTCTTCTTGAAAATCCAGTTATTTTCTATGGCTTGCTGATCATCGGGCAAGTCCACCAAAGTCCACACTTTGTTCTCATACACGGATCCTATCTCAGATTTCATGGCCTCAAGCCATCTATCGGAATCTGGGCTCATCAAGCTTCTTCATAGTTCGTAGGTTCGCCTTGGTCTAGTAACATGACTTCCAGAACAGGATTACCGTACCACTCTGGTGCGGATCGTGCTCTGGTTGACCTATGAAGTTGAGTAGTAACCTGATCTGAAGTTTCAAGATCATCATCATTAGCTTCCTCTCTAGTTGGTGTAGCCATCACGGGAATGGTTTTTTGTGACGAGCTACTTTCCAATTCGAGAGAAGGTACATTTACCTCATCAAGCTCTACTTTCCTCTGATACATCTTCAATGTATCTATAATTTATGAAGTATTCATGTTGTTTTATTATCATTCTTGGATGTTTTACAATCATTTTATAGCAACTTTATAACATTTTTTTGGACTAACCTATTGACCCAGTGCCCAGTACCAGTTGCTGTTTTTTGCTTGTTTCTTTTACATCGCAGGAAATCAATATCAAACGGAGTCCAAACACCGTGAAACTTTTTGTGGATTTTTTATGGACCAGAAGACATCCAAAGGGCTAGAGCAGCACCTGGGGGGTGCCCCGAGGGGGCACAACCCACCAGGGCGCGCCTGGGGGCCCGGGCGCACCCATGTGGGTTGTGCCCACATCAGTGGCCTCCCGCACCCCTTCTTCACCCTATAAATTTCCAAATATTCCAAAAACCCTCGGGTTAACCCTAGATCAGAAGTTCCACCGCCGCAAGGCTCTGTAGCCACCGAAAACCAATCTAGACCCTGTTCCGGCACCCTGCAGGAGGGGGGAATCATCTCCGGTGGCCATCTTCATCATCCCGGCGGCCACGCACGTTGAGGAGGCAGTAGTCCACCCTCGGGGCTGAGGGTTTGTACCAGTAGCTATGTGCTTAATCTCTCTCTCTTGTGTTCTTTAGATGTCACGATCTTGATGCATCGCGAGCTTTGTTAATATAGTCAGATCATATGGTGTTTTCCCCTCTCTATCTTGTTGTGATGAATTGAATTTTTCCCTTTGAGATTTCATTGTTATTGGATTGAATACTTTTATGGATTTGAGAGCACTTGATATATGTCTTGCATATGAATACTCGTGCTGACAATGGGCTATCGTATTGATTCACTTGATATATGTTTTGGCACTCAAGTCGCGGATTCCCGAGGTGACATTGGGGTAATCTATGCATAGGGGTTGATGCACATTCTTGTCTTTGTTTCTCGGGTAGAAATCTTGGGGCACTCTTTTAAGTTCTTTGTGTTGAATTGAATGTTATTGATATGAATTTTCTTTGGTGTTATTTTAGTACGAACTCTAGGATAGATCGAACGGAAAGAATAGCTTTGTGTTATTTTAGTATGAACTCTTGAATAGATCGAACGGAAAGAATAGCTTTGAGGTGGTTTTGTACCCCACAAACAATTTATTCTTATGTTCTGCGCTACATAAGAACTTCAGAGTGATTCTTCGTTGCACGTTGAGGGATAGTTATATGATCCAATTATATTAGCATTGTTGAGAGATTGCACTAGCGAAAGTACGGACCCTAGGCCTCATTTTTGAGCATTGCAATACCTTTTTTTGCTCCGTTTTATCAATTTCTACCTTTTTGTTTTATTTATTCAGATTATAAAAATATATTTCTACCATCAATATTACACTTTTATCACCATCTCTTCGCCGAACTAGTGCACCTATACAATTTGCCATTGTATTGGGTGTGTTGGGGACACAAGAGATTTCTTGTATTTGGTTGCAGGGTTGTTTGAGAGAGACCATCTTCATCCTACGCCTCCCACGGATTGATAAACCTTAGGTCATCCACTTGAGGGAAAATTGCTACTGTCCTACAAAATTCCATGCTTGGAGGCCCAACACGAGTCTACAAGAATAAAGTTGTGTAGTAGACATCATCCTCCCACTCACTTCTTTCGAGAGAAACTTCTTCTCTAGAAAGGACCCAAACTTAGCAACAAAGATCTTGCCTTCGGATCTGTGGTAGAAGGTGTACCCAACAGTTTCATTAGGGTATCCTATGAAGACGCACTTATCCAATTTGGGTTCGAGCTTATCTGGCCAAAGCCTTTTGACATAAGCATCGCATCCCCAAACTTTAAGAAATGACAGCTTAGGTTTCTTGCCAAACCACAGTTCATACGGTGTCGTCTCAACGGATTTAGATGGTACCCTATTTAACGTGAATGCGGTTGTCTCTAATGCATAACCCTAAAACGATAGTGGTAAATCGGTAAGAGACATCATAGATCGCACCATATCTAATGAAGTACGGTTACGACGTTCGGACACACCATTACGCTGTGGTGTTCCAGGTGGCGTGAGTTGTGACATAATTCCACATTGTTTTAAATGAAGGCCAAACTCGTAACTCAAATATTCGCCTCCATGATCGGATCGTAGAAACTTTATTTTCTTGTTACGATGATTCTCCACTTCACTCTGAAATTCTTTGAACTTTTCAAATGTTTCAGACTTGTGTTTCATTAAGTAGATATACTCATATCTACTCAAATCATCTGTGAAGGTCAGAAAATAACGATACCTGTCGCGTGCTTCAACACTAATCGGATCGCATACATCGGTATGTATTTTTTCCAATAATTCATTAGCTCGCTCTATTGTTCCGGAGAACGGGGTTTTAGTCATCTTACCCATGAGGCATGGTTCGCAAGTATCAAATGATTCATAATCAAGTGATTCCCAAATCCCATCCACATGGAGTTTCTTCATGCGCTTAACACCAATATGACCTAAACGGCAGTGCCACAAGTATGTTGCACTATCATTATCAACTTTCCATCTTTTGGCATCAATATTATGAATATGCGTATCACTATGATTGAGATTCAATAAACCATTGACATTGGGTCTACGACCATAGAAGGTTTTATTCATTTAAACAGAACAACAATTATTCTCTGACTTAAAATGAATAACCGTATTGCAATAAGCATGATCTAATCATATTCATGCTCAACGCAAACACCAAATAACATTTATTTAGGTTCAACAGTAATCCCCATAGTAGAGGGAGTGTGCAATGGTGATCGTATCAACCTTGGAATCACTTCCAACACACATCGTCACCTTGCCCTTAACTAGTCTATGTTTATTCTGCAACTCCTGTTTTGAGTTACCAATCTTAGCAACTGAACCGGTATCAAATACACAAGGGCTACTTCAAACACTAGTCAAGTACACATCAATAACATGTATATCAACTATATCTTTGTTCACTTTGCCATCCTTCTTATCCGCCAATATTTGGGGAAGTTCCACTTCCAGTGACCATTTCCTTTGCAGTAGAAGCACTCAGTTTCAGGTTTCGGTCCAGTTTTGGGCTTCTTCATGGGATTGGCAACTTGCTTGCCAATTCCCTTTTTTTCCCTTGCCCTTTTTCTTGAAACTAATGGTCTTGTTTAACCATCAACACTTGATGTTCTTTCTTGATTTCTACCTCCACCGATTTCAACATCGCGAAGAGCTCGGGAATCGTTTTTGTCATCCCTTGCATATTATAGTTCATCACGAAGTTCTAGTAGCTTGGCGACAGTGACTAGAGAACTATGTCAATCACTATCTTATCTGGAAGATTAACTCCCACTTGATTCAATCGATTGTAGTACCCAGACATTCTGAGCACATGCTCATTGGCTGAGCTATTCTCCTCCATCTTGTAGGCAAATTACTTGTCAGAGGTCTCATACCTCCCGACACGGGCATGAGTCCGAAATACCAATTCAGCTCTTGGAACATCTCATATGCTCTGTGGCGTTCAAAACATTTTTGAAGTCCCAGTTCTAAGCCATAAAGCATGGCACACTAAACTATTAAGTAGTCATCTCTTATCGAGCTTGTCAAACGTTCATAACGTCTGCATCTGCTCCTGCAATAGGTCTGTCACCTAGCGGTGCATTAAGGACATAATTCTTCTGTGCAGCAATGAGGATAATCCTCAGATCATGGAACCAGTCCGTGTTATTCCCACTATCATCTTTCAACTTATTTTTCTCTAGGACCATATCAAAAAATAGGGGAGCTACAACAGGAGCTATTGATCTACAATATAATTTGCAAATACTATCAGGACTAAGTTCATGATAAATTTAAGTTCAATTAATCAAATTACTAATGAACTCCCACTTAAATTAACATCCCTCAAGTTACTTAAGTGATACATGATCCAAATCAACTAACCCATGTCCGATCATCACGTGAGATGGGGTAGTTATCAATGGTGAACATCTCTATGTTGATCATATCTACTATATGATTCATGGTCGACCTTTCGGTCTCCAGTGTTCCGAGGCCATGTCTGTACATGCTAGGCTCGTCAAGTTTAACCCGAGTATTCTGCATGTGCAAAACTGTCTTGCACCCGTTGTATGTGAATGTAGAGTCCATCACACACGATCATCACGTGGTGTCTCAACACGACGAACTGTCGCAACAGTGCATACCCAGGGAGAACACTTATACCTTGAAATTTAGTGAAGGGATCATCTTATAATGCTACCGCCGTACTAAGCAAAATAAGATGCATAAAAGATAAACATCACATGCAATCAAAATATGTGACATGATATGGCCATCATATTGTGCTTTTGATCTCCATCTCCAAAGCATCGTCATGATCTACATCATCACTGGCTCGACACCTTGATCTCCATTGTAGCGTCGTGGTCGTCTCGCCAACTATTGCTAACTCATAGCGATAAAGTAAAGCAATTACATGGTGTATGCATTTCATACTATAAAGAGACAACCATACGGCTAGTGCCAGTTGCCAGATATATTACAAAACATGATCATCTCATACAATAATGTATATCTCATCATGTCTTGACCATATCACATCACAACATACCCTGCAAAAACAAGTTAGACGTCCTCTACTTTGTTGTTGCAAGTTTTACGTGGCTGCTACGGGCTTCTAGCAAGAACCGTTCATATCTACACATAAAACCACAACGGTGTTTCGTCAAGTTTGATGTTTTAACCTTTTTCAAGGACCGGCCGTAGATAAATTTGATTCAACTAAAGTAGGAGAAACAGACACCCGCCAACCACCTTTATGCAGAACTAGTTGCATGTCTGTCGGTGGAACCGGTCTCATGTACGTGGACATGTAAGGTTGGTCCGGGCCGCTTCATCCCACAATACCGCTGAATCAAAATAAGACGTTGGTGGTAGCAGTATGACTATCACCGCCCACAACTCTTTGTGTTCTACTCGTGCATATTATCTATGCATAAACCTAGCTCTGATACCACTGTTGGGAATCGTTCCATGAAAAACAAAAAAAATCTACGCACACGCGATGATCGATCTATCCATGGAGATGCATAGAAACGAGGGGGAGAGTGTGTCTACGTACCCTCGTAGACCGTAAGCGGAAGCGTTTCACAACGTGGTTGATGTAGTCGAACTTTCTTCGCGATCCACCGATCGAGTACCGTACGTACGGCACCTCCAAGTTCTGAACACGTTCAGCTCGGTGACGTCCCTCGCTTTCTTGATCCAGCAAGACGTCGAGGTCGTAGATGAGTTCCGTAAGCACGACGGTGTGGTGACGGTGATGGTGAAGTGAACTCCGTAGGGCTTCGCCTACGCACTACAAAAATATGACCGGGGAAGTAAACGGTGGAGGGGGCGCCGCACACGGCTAGGCAATTGTCTGGTGTGTGCTAGGGGCGCCCCCCCCCCCCCACATATATATATAGGTGGGAGGGGGAGGGGAGAGGCAAGGAGGCGTCCCAAGTAGGACTGAATCCTACTTGGGCTCCTCCAGCCGTGCGCCCCCCTGGCATATATATCGGAGGGGGAAGGAAAGAGGGGATAGGGGGATGGAAGGGGGATTCCTATTCCCTTTCTATCCTTTCCTCCTTCCCCTTTCCTTATCCACCTTGTCCGGCCCATATGGGGGGCGCACCAACCCCTTGTGGCTGGTGTGTTTCCCCTCTTGGCACATAAGGCCCATTTCTTTTGCTGGGGGTGCCCGGAACCCCTTCCGGTGACCCGATATGTACCCGGTACCCTCCGGAACACTTCTGGTGTCTGAATACTATTGTCCTATATATCAATCTTTACCTCTCGACCATTTCGAGACTCCTCGTCATGTCTGTGATCTCATCCGGGACTCTGAACAACATTCATTCACCAAATCACATAACTCATATAATACTATATCGTCAACGAACGTTAAGCGTGCGGACCCTATGGGTTCGAGAACTATGTAGACATGACCGGGACACCTCTCCGGTCAATAATCAATAGCGGAACCTGGATGCTCATATTGGCTCCTACATATTCTACAAAGATCTTTATCGGTCGAACTGTTATGACAACATACGTAATTCCTTTTGTCCATCGGTATGTCACTTGCCCGAGATTCGATCGTCGATATCTTCATACCTAGTTCAATCTCATTACCGGCAAGTCTCCTTACTCATTCCGTAATACATCACCTCATGACTAACTCCTTAGTCGTTTGCTTGCAAGCTTATGATGTGCAGTACTGAGAGGGCCCAGAGATACCTCTCCGATACTCGGAGTGACAAATCCTAATCTCGATCTATGCCAACTCAACAAACACCTTTGGAGATACCTGTAGAGCGTCTTTATGATCACCCAGTTACGTTGTGACGTTTGATAGCACACAAGGTATTCCTCCGGTATCCGGGAGTTGCATAATCTCATAGTCGAAGGAATATGTATTTGACATGAAGAAAGCAATAGCAATAAACTGAATGATCATTATGCTAAGCTAACGGATGGGTCTTGTCCATCACATCATTCTCCTAATGATGTGATCCCGTAATCAAATGACAACTTATGTCCATGGTTAGGAAACCTTAACCATCTTTGATCAACGAGCTAGTCTAGTAGAGGCTCACTAGGGACATGGTGTTTGTTTATGTATTCGAACATGTATTTAGGTTTCCGATCAATACAATTATAGCATGAATAATAAACCTTTATCATTAATAAGGAAATATAAAATAACAACTTTATTATTGCCTCTAGGGCATATTTCCTTCAGGTGCAGTGGCCCACTAGGCACCAGGGCACGCCCCGGGGGGTAGGGCGCGCCCTGGTGGCTCCTGGGGCCCACATGGATCAGTTTGACCAAACTCTGCCTCTATAAATTCTTAAAAATCAGGAAACCAATAGAGGAGTCCACGAAATTCTTTTTCCGCCGCTGCAACCCTCTGTTCTCGCGAGATCCCATCTGGGGGCCCTTTCTGGCACTAATTCGGAGGTGGAATCGATCACGGAGGGGCTCTACATCAATCTTGCTGCTCTTCCGATGATGCGTGAGTAGTTTACCATAGACCTACGGGTCCATAGTTAGTAGCTAGATGGCTTCTTCTGTCTATTTGATCTTCAATGCAATGTTCTCCTTAATGTTCTTTGAGTTTTATCCGATGTAATAACTTTTTGCGGTGTTTTTGTTGGGATCCAATGAATTGTGAGTTTATGATCAGATTATCCATGAATATTATTTGAGTTTTCTCTGAACTCTTTTATGCATGATTGTTATAGCTTCGTATTTGTCTCCGATCTATTGATTGGTTTGGCCAACTAGATTGATTTATCTTGCAATGGGAGAGGTGCTTTGTAATGGGTTCGATCTTGCAGTGCTCAATCCCAGTGACAGAAAGGGACATGACACAATTGTATTATTTCTATTAAGGGTAAAGAGATGGGGTTTATTCACGCGTGAGTTCACTTTGTCTACATCATGTCATCTTGCTTAAGGCGTTACTCCATTCTTTATGAACTTAATACTCTAAACGCATGCTGGATAGCGGTCGATGTGTGGGGTAATAGTAGTAGATGCAGAATCGTTTCAGTCTACTTAACTCGGATGTGATGCCTATATACATGATCATTGCCTTGGATATCGTCATGATTATTTGCTTTTCTATCAATTGCCCAACTGTAATTTGTTTACCCACCGTTTGTTATTTTCAGGAGAGAAGCCCCTAGTGAAAACTATGCCCCCCCGGTCCACTTCTATTATTAAATATCCTAAAAATACCTCGTTGCAATTTTACTGTATTTATTTTATTTTGACTTTTTATCCGATCTATCTATCTATCACCATACAATTTAATCTTACAATTAACCGTCAAGGGATTGACAACTCCTTGTTCGCGTTGGGTGCAAGGATTTGTTATCTTGTGTGCAGATACTTCTAACGAGGTGTTGTGTGATTCTCCTACTGGATTAATAACCTTGGTTTCATAACTAAGGGAAGTACTTATCTCTACTGTACTGCATCATCCCCTACACTACGGGAAAAAACCCAATGCAGCTCACAAGTAGCACCGCCTCCACCACTACCTCGGAGGAGGCGGTTACGGCGGTGCCTCGGGCTCGAGGGACATTGTCATCCAGGCGAAGCGCGCTACGAAGCAGCAGACAAGGTACGACCGACGCAATGTCGGTCACGGCTCCGCGTTCGCCAAGAGCGATGTGCCGCCGAACTGGGTCCGCAACGACCCTGACCTCACAGTCACGTGGGCGCTCGACCGCGCCGTGACCACCATGGAGATGGCCTCCAGGTGCCATCACTGCCTTGACGGCGAGCTTGCCAAGATCGGCAAGGAGTAGTTACTTAGCGACTACTCTGCCAACGCTGGTCGCGGCAAGGCCTGATACGTCTCCAACATATCGATAATTATTTATTATTCCATGCTATTATAGTATCAATCTTAGATGTTTATTATGCAATTATACGCAATTATATATCTTTTTGGGGACTAACATATTAACCTAGTGCCCAGTGCCAGTTGCTGCTTTTTGCTTGTTTTTGGCTTTTCAGGAAATCAGTGCCAAACGGAGTCCAAACGCTACGAAACTTTTTGATGATTTTTCTGAACCAGAAGGGACCCAAGAAGCTTGGGAGAAGACCTGATGTGCCATGAGGCAGCGACAAGTCTGCCGGGCGCGTACCCGGGGTGCGCCCCCCAGGCTTGTGGGCCCCTCGTGGCATCACTTGACCTAATTCTAGCACTATGAATTCTCAAATATTCTCAATACATCAGAGAGCCACCCAAAACACTTTTTCCGTCGCCGCAAGTTTCTCTTCACTCGAGATCCCATCTGGAGGCCTTCTCTGATACTCTGCCGGAGGGGAATCGACCACGGAGGGCTTCTACATCATCCTTGCTGTCATTCTGATGATGCGTGAGTAGTTTTTACCACAGACCTAAGGGTCCATAACTAGTAGCTATATTGCTTTCTTCTCTCTCTTTGATCTTCAATACAATGTTCTCCTCGATATTCTTGCAGTTCTATTTGATGTAATCTTCTTTTGCGGTGTGTTTGTTGGAATCCAATGAATTGTGGGTTTAAGCTCAGATTATCTATGCATATTATTTGAGTCTTTTCTGAATTCTTATATGCATGATTGTTATAGCTTTGTATTTCTCGCCGATTTATTGATTTGGTTTGGCCAACTATTTATCTTGCAATGAGAGAGGTGCATTTGATGGGTTCGATCTTCCGGTGCTCAATCCCAGTGAGAGAAAGGAACATGACATATATTTGTATCGTTGCCATTAAGGATAAAACAATGGGGTTTATTCATATTGATTGGGTTACTTTGTCTACATCATGTCATCTTGCTTAAGGTGTTACTCCGTTCTTTATGAACTTAATACTCTAGGTGCATGCTGGATAGCGGTCGATGTGTGGAGTAATAGTAGTAGATGCAGGCAGGAGTCAGTCTACTTGTCTCGGACGTGATGCATATATACATGATCATTGCCTTGAATATCGTCATAACTATCCGCTTTTCTATCAATTACCGAACAGTAATTTGTTTACCCACCGTATGCTATGTTCAAGAGAGAAGCCTCTAGTGAAAACTATGAGCCCCGGGTCTATCTTTATCATATATTAAAATCCAAAAATACTTTGCCAATTTATTTACCTTTATTTTCATTTTATGTTTTTGTTTATCTATCTACCATTATCAGACTTGATCCTTGCAATTAACTGCAAAGGGATTGACAACCTCTTTTTTGCGTTGGGTGCAAGTATTTGTTCCTTGGTGTGTTGGTGTTGTTCACAAGGTCCTGTGTGGTTCTCCTACTGGATTGGTAACCTTGGTTCTTAACTGAGGGAAATACTTATCTCTACTATATATACTGCATCATCCTCTCCTCTTCGAGAAAATTCCAACGCAGCTCACAAGTAGCAAGGCCGCCACCAGGGCTTGGAAGGCCAAGTCGGCAGAAGCCGTGGCGGCACTCCACACTGCGGAGTAGGAGACGGAGCAGATCCTCCACGAGCGGCAGGCAGCCGCTGGACAAGACTGTCGTGGCCCTGCGGCGTCGTTCCGCCGCTGAAGGGACCACGACAGCGACGATGATGATGGCACCGACGGAGACGACAGTGTGGCTGGGTAGGGCGGCCATGCGTACGAGGTGGTCGTCCGTTATAGGGTATAGGTTTTTTTAGGGTTTTTTAAACGGTCGACTCGACCTGTTATGTAAATTATGTCTAAACTTCGATGAAATCCGCCTTGTTTGATCAAATTTCGTTCGATTAGTTCGAATTATTGGTCGGATGTATGCGGACAATGTTGGATGGCGGCCTCCCGCATCCATGTCCGCAGACTGGTCCCCCCCCCCCTTGGTCCACGGACGGATGCGGAGGAAATTTGGGGGTTGTCATTGGAGATGCCCTCACAGGTAAATTAATATGGTAAGATATTTCTCTTATATAGGTATACTTCCCATGCTTTTGAACATTGATTGATCCTAGCTCTGAGGAAGCCGGAATATAATCCATTCCGGTATCTTTGTAAATTCTTGCCTCCATATTATGATATTCTATCTTATTTCTCACTCGTGTTTGTCACTTTGATTTCTTGCTTCTATGATTCCAGTTATGACCAGACTCCTGAATATATGGATTTTCCCCCTCTCGAACGGGGTTAAACCTAGTTTCGATTGTAATACGACAGAACACAACATACCATAGTAACATATTGTTACTTTATGCTTTATTGGTTTGATTTCAGAGGGAAATAATTTTCTTACCTTTACCGAAAAAGGCTTCCGCTCTGCTTTATAAATAAAGCCACAACAAATACAGATGGAAATACAAACACACACGAACGATGTTGGGATACCAGCTTTACAATAGAAGCACAAAGAGCTAAAACAGGGACTAAACAAGCCAACCTAAACCCTAAACTAAGGAAGCTAGCTTGTTCCAGGCAACTGGCCCTCCATTGGACATTGCCCACTTTGTCTTCCGAAGTAAGATTGCACACACCTGTTTGTGCACTGTCGCTTCACGCAGCAGCTATGGCAACACTTCAAATCATGGACCAGGGCCAGACTTTCAGGAGCCAGACGACAACTTCACTTCCACAGAACACTGGTGGCTGCAGGCAAGGGCGGCGATCCGTAAACATGTAAGAAGGAACTTTGACACAGTGGTGATTCTGCTGCACTGGAGGTTCTGGAAGGAGAGGAATTCTAGGATTTTTTTACCAGTAGGTGAGTACATCAGAGAGGGTCTCGGACTTGATTAAAGAGGACATCACCATGTGGAGGGCAGCCGGATGCATATTACATCTACCAGCATAGTCTCAGTCCTCTCGTAGATGTTTGTTTTTATGCAGTTACTGAGGGTGTAGGTTGGATCAGGGGCCATCCCCTTAGGGGTGAGTGTGTGTGCCACGGGTTTTTAGTCTAAATCGCCTAAACTGCACCAAGTTGTACCCTTTCTTTCTATCTATCTAATAAAGATCGGCCAAGGGCCCTTCGACATAGTTCCAGGCAATAAGCTCAATTCTTCTTGGAGCTCCTTAACACACCTCACTAAGAATGCCACCACTCTAAGGCACACTCGAACTAACGGGCTAGGCGAAATAAGCTACCATCAGTTTGACGGAGGAAGGGCCACATAGACAACACCTCTAAGGAGGAAACCAGCGTCCGTGAACGTCGCCATCGTCGGTCTGACAATGTCAAGCACGACATTTGCCGGCGCCCCACCAACCAACCCGAGAGAGCATCACTGTCAATCGACAACTACACCCAATGCTCCTTGACTAAAGAGTACCACCGGTAGCCTACCCGCATGACACTAATCCCAGCAACCCCCTAGTCCTAGGATGACCTTGCATACCAAGCAGACTGCCGTCTATAAGAGGCCAAGAAGACATCAAGGTACATTCATGACGACAAGAGGCACCTAGAAGAACCTTGGTACTGAAAAATCAGATGAACACCGTGAAGGCACCTAGAGAAACCTTGGCACCAAAAAATCAGATGAACACTGCAAAAAATCAGATGAACACAACCAATTTGCTTACCTCACTACTAGGAAAAGGCCTACTAATGGCGCACCTAATTTGGCCATTAATGGCGCATTAGTGGTGCGCCATTAGTAGCACGCCATTAGTATATTTTACTAATGGCGCACCACTGGTGCGCCATTAGTATCTGGTATACTAATGGCGCACCCCAGATGCGCCATTAGTATATACAACAGTGTGCCATTAGTATGCCTCCCAGGGGGCCATCTATACCCAGGTGCTTTGGCATACTAATGGCGCACAACAACAGGATGCGCCATTAGTAACTTCGGCATACTAATGGCGCATTGTTTGGTGATGCGCCATTAGTATCCTTTGGCATACTAATGGCGCACTATGATGTGATGCGCCATTAGTATGAATATTAGGTTTTTTATTTTTTTTATTTTCTGTTTTTTGCACAGGTTACAAAATGTATGATTGGACAAAATATAGACAACACACATCAACAACAGATTCATCGAATACAATAGAAGATTAGTCTCTGAATACAATTCATCATTTTAGTCTCCGAATACAATTCATCATATTGGTCTCCGAATTGAAAAGACCAAACAAAATGTATAAGTATGAATCATTATATTACAAGTCTCGAGACCGCGAGTTTGTCTTCACATTACAAGTCGATATCGATCATCTAAACTACCATCACATAGAAGAGAGCTGCGGTCATCACGATGAGCATCATCACGATGAAACTCGTCTTCATCCGGTTCCTCCAACGCTCCCTCCCCTCTCCCGCTTGATAGCGGGCGTATCTAGATTCGGCCTCGGCCCTAGTGGCGTACCCTTTGTAACTGTTACCGCTGAATCGGTGAACCTGTCTCCGACACTCCTCCCAGTCGTCGTAGACTCCGGGAACCTTACCCTTGTACACGACATACCACGGCATCGCTATGCAGTAGCCAAACGAAACGTTAGTACCAATTCACAGACAATACATAAGCAATATATAAGTATGCAACAGAACGATCGGAAGAGAAAAGCAAGACATTAATAGCATCGATTACATCTAAGTTGAAGGACTCTCGAAACCAAAGAGACATACTACAAGTTCATTAAAGTTTAATTACAACATGAGCCAATCGATGTTTCAGAACTAGACACAGCATCACTGCTTTCGACTCGACTCAAGGGACCGGAGCGTGGATGAAGCCGCCGTCTATCGTGGGAGTCATGAAACCACGGGCGTTGTCAGCCTGCATTTGTAGGATTGTGTCGATGTCATTGTTGGACGGTTGATTTCTGAGGTAGAACTGCCCCGAGGTACGAAGGACATCTTGATGGATGATTTCCGCAAACTCCGACTGGATGCGAAAGAATTCTTGTCTGATGTCCGCGTCCTGGATTGCCGACACGCTCGCGGCCCAATCTTTGAGTCTACTCGGTAGCAGTAGTTGATGATGGTCCCGTACGATCGCCCGCATGTGATGGATGGCGTAGTAGGCACCCTTCTGACCGCCAGGCGGCTGCTTGACGCAGCAGAACGTCGTGTTGTGGGAGAACACGTGCTTGCCGTACTTACGAATAGGCCTGGTGAAGGTGCCTCCAGATTTGACGTGGCCGGGGAGAACATCATCAAGAACCTTCTTGACATTTGTGTAGTCTACGTTCGACTGACGGTCCGGGTCGAAATACGTGGCCATGGAATATTTGGGGCTTAGGAGGATGAGCGTGCAATGTGTGTCACTGCAGAAAACACGGAATGTTAAAAGAAAAACGATCGAAATCTAAGAATTCATATGTTACGGGGCGATTGAGGGGAGGACTTACTCGGTAAAGTAAGGCACGAGGAAGTTGTCCTTATCTTGGTTTGCCAGAATGACGCCTTCGAGGTAAGAACTCGCGACTTGCCGGTCCCCAGCGCTGCCCAAGATCTTGGTACGCATGTAGAAGGGGTCGACTATCACGATGTCCGGGGTCTTGTCGCGAATGATCCGCATCTCCATACTCAGCGAAAATAGCCGAACGAAGGTGCAGTGCAGCGGATGAAGGTTCAACATAGCATGGATGTCATCAAACCGCAGGACGATCGTACCCCCGATGGAGTTATCCACAAAGCCCTTGCCCTCTGGCACCTTGGCCGCGAAAACCGGGTATGCCACATCCTTCTCTCGGAGACCTTGCTTCTCCAAAGAAAGAACACTGTCATGCAGACTCCGCATAGCACCGGTTGGCCGCCCGCAATCCACGCACTAATCCCCTGGATCAAGGTAGGCACAATGGCGATGATCGTCGCTCCGAGTTGTTGTTGCACTTGCTCTTGGACAATCTCCGGAATCCGCGCCACCTGTGCCCTGAGTTCTTGAACCTCGCGCGCCTGGCTTTCCGAGCTGGTCTTTTTCTCCTTTCGCCCAGCAGTGTCATAGTATGACGACCATTTTGTCGACAAGCCTTTGCCGGCCACACGACCAGCTGACGTCGGCTTACTGAGCTTATCCTTGTTCTTCATTACATTCAACGCCCTATTTAGAGTGGTGTCCCAAGGGTTGCTCTTAGTCGACCCCGCGCTACTGCTTTCAGTCGCCTGCGGAAGGAATGTGAACCATTTAGAAATTTGGCTTCATTAATTAGAATGCAACCATATGGAGCTAATTACGAGGGGGTGTATTCCTTACCAGAACAAGCTCAAGCGCCCTGGTCTTCGGATCCGTGGTAAGCTCCTTTGTTTTCGGGTCCTTCTTGTACCGGGCCCTGACAAAGTTCCTGGTCTGCTTGTCACCGTATTTATCGAAGAGGGGCGGTAGGCCTTGCTCGGCACGGTCCGCCTCCTCCTTGTCCCATATAGGCTCCGCCACTCTGTAACCGCCGGGACCGAGTGTGTGTTCCCCTAAGTTCAGCTCCCGCATTTCTTTCCCCCACTTACTTGATTCGGAGTTTACGGTGCTCGAGCAATTGATCTTGAAGTCGTTGTAGTCATCTTCGGTGATCAAAGGATTTTTCTCCTTGATCTTCTCATAACTCTCACCTTTCTCGATCATTCTCTTCACATTGCTTTTCCAAGTAGACAGGGCCTTGCTCATCTTCGTGAGGGCAGCATTGTTCACTTTATTCCCTTTGAGGCTTGTGTTTTCAAATTCAGCGGGGAACTTGTATCGTTCGTGCAGCTTCGTGAAGAGGAGGTTGCGCAAATTCCCTCGGTCAGGATGCCTCAGGTTCTCGGTGTTGATCGAGACGGTGCTCCGGAGAATGCACCCGAGCTGAAGCGAGTACCCCTTGACTATTCGTTGGGGCGCCGTTGGATTCCCGTCGGAGTCCACTTCAGTAACTTCCTCCTTGAGGGTGCGGAGCACGGTCGGGCGCCGGTCCTTCCGTTGCCTCTTCGGTTGGCTGCCATCTGTGCGTGCGCCGCCATCATCAGTGGTGGCATCCTCGGCGGCACCATCAGTGGTGGCATCAGTGGGGTCATCCTCGGCGGTACCATCAGTGGTCTCAGGATTGGTGGGGAAGGCGGCGTCCTCATACAAGTGAGGTTGTTCCTCCATCTCCTGGGACAGCTTCCAGAATGGCTTGACGCTCGAACCCCCGGCCTCATCGTTGTTGGCCATGTTTCTCTCTAAATAGGAACAAAGTTTGGTCAAAAATTTGGTTATTGTCAAGGAACAATATCATGGTCTCATCATTTAGGGTTTGTCGACACCGAGGCATCCTAAAAGCTAAGCTTTTATCATTGAGGGTTTTTCGACGCCGAGGCACCCTAAAAGCCTAAGCTTTCATCATTTCGGTTTTTATCGACACCGAGGCACCCTAAAAGCCATGCATTAGTCACAAGTACGCCGGGGCACTTGATCCTACTTAATTAACTACTAAGATACCCCGGCCCATGCATTAGTCACAAGTACCCCATATGTCCTATTTTTAGCAAAGTCATGCTAAAATTCACGGAAAATTTCAGCATGACCTTTGCTGAAAATAGGATATATGGAGTACCCGAATTTGCCGGAACGGAAGTTAATCGACATTCCGGCAAACTCAAGGGCCTCTCGGGTGGACAAGGCAAAAAAGGCCTCCATCACAACATGGAAAATACATTGGCATGTGAAGAGGTAAAACAACATATGCATCTCCAAGCAGTATCATATTTGTAATGACTGAAAATATTTACTTCAGGAAATATTTACTACTGTAGTTTCTGTTACAAAGAAAAAAAAGACTGAAGTTTGTCCTAGCTATATTTCAGGATGATTTTTCCCTAAACAAAATTGTAGCTACTGTTTTTTATACCTAAACAAAATTGCCCTAGCTATATTTGCTACTGTTTTTTTAATTTGCTACTGCTTTTTTTTATTTGCTACTATTTTTATACCTAAACAAAATTTCCCTAGCTATATTTGCTACTCTTTTTTTATTTGCTACTGTTTTTATACCTAAACAAAATTTCCCTAGCTATATTTGCTACTCTTTTTTTATTTGCTACTGTTTTTATACCTAATTTTTTTGCTACTGTTTTTAAAATTGCTACTATTCTTTTAAAATTGCTACTGTTTTTTATACCTAAACAAAATTACCCTAGCTATATTTGCTACTGTTTTTATACCTAATTTTTTTGGTACTGTTTTTTTAAATTGCTACTGTTTTTGCTACTACCCTAATTTCCTAAAAGATTTCTAACTTTGCTAACTGTGCTAGATTTGCCCTAAAATCTATGCACAAAAACACAGAGAAGGCATTAGGCATTACACAAAAACACAGAGAACTGCTATAATTTACAATAGGCTTTTGGTTTCTGGAACCATTTCATGCCCAAGTGATCTGATCCTTGTACTTTTGCTACAATGATACAGTGATACAAGTAGAATATGAAGGCATTAGGCATTACAACAAAAGGAACAGAGCTGCTATATTTACAACATGCTTTGATACATACACCACCAAATTCCAAAGAGTAACCACTTATTTTAGCTACCAGGAGTAAGTAACTAACTAAATACACGACCAGAGAATAACTCACTTTGCCTCTCACTTGCTTCCTTCACCTCAGAGCGATCTTCTCTTGTTACTACTCCTGCACAACATTGTCATAATTTTTATTATCTTCACAACCAAGGTACTGCATTCTGTAACAACCAACTACAAAACTACAAATCAATCAAGGACATGTGGTTATTTCCAGTTTTCTATGTAACGCAGAATAGTTACTGTAAAGTTAGTTTGTTAACGAAGATAAAAAATATTTAATCATTTGCCTCCACCTGTAGGGCCATAGAAAAAAAAAGTAAGGCAAAGACTAATACTGTTGCTGCCCAGGAAAACATCTTGGAACAAGGTCCTAGAGCTATGCCGAGTGTATCCGAAAAGGAGGATCAAAGCAAAGGTAGCATTGTCAAAAGTAAACTGAAATGTATCTCATTGTCAATTTAATTCTTGTTGACATTAGAGAGCAAATTGCATGTTGGGTCTACATCTCATACAGGAACAGTGGCCTGAACAATTACAACTTTTCAGCATTGTATTAATTGCGGTCAAATCATTAAACCCATTAAAGATCGTCAAAGTTCTCCACATTAATTGTTCTAGGTTGTAGCAGGAGTTGCAAGTGGAAAAATTTATCAAGTTAATAGTAACTGCAGGGTTAAACTGTTCCAATCAAATGACTAGGATCCAACTCCATTTTACTATCGCTAACTACACATCAATGCATCATAAAATGACATGCAGATATGCTTATCATATTATGTTGTACTGTACACATAAGGGATACTTTAGAGGGCTTTTCCTCTTGAGCCTAATTTAACACGACTTTAGGACTCAACTGATAAGTTTGCGTAAATAATGTTTAATTGTAACAGCTGGAGTGGTCTCAACCTGACACTCAAGGTGCACATATAACTCCTAGGAGTGGCCATGCTGGTATGATGATTGACGAAAATTGGTACATAGTTGGTGGTGGAGATAATGCCAGTGGTAATGCCCGGATGCATGATACAGTATTTATATGTTTTTATTAAATTCATTTTGTGCTGTTCTTTCAGCTCCGGTATCTAAGGAAATGCACATGTTTCAGTTAAGCATGTTCTTTAACTCCTAATGAAAATAATGACACTACTGCAGATCTTTGTGATGAGAAGGAAGGCGGGCACGAGCGCCGGGGCGGGTGGCGGGGTACCTGGAGGAAGGCGGGGAGGAGCGCGGACGGGGCGACGGGGCTGGCCACGGGCGCGGCCAGCGGCCAGCGGGGAGGAGACGAGGAGAGCGGCGCCGAGGAGACGAGGACGATGGGGCAGCGGGGCGGAGACGAGGACGACGGGGCGGAGACGAGGACGACGGGGCGGCGTCGAGGCGGCGGGGCAGCGGCGTCGGGAGAGGAGAGGGGAAGGGGATCGATCGAGGGCGAGGGCGAGGGAGAGAGAGGGGATAGGTTTGGGCCGGGCCGGGGATAGGAGAGGGGAAGGGGATCGAGGGCCGGGCGAGGGCACAATACTAATGGCGCACCACCCCTCGGTGCGCCATAAGTACATCCATACTAATGGCGCACCTCACCATGGTGAGCCATTAGTATTTTTTTTTATTTCTGCTCGAGCCAACAGCTTATCTTCCACCTGACCTGATCCACACCAAGTTCCCTCTACTAGCTCGACTGGTCAATAGCCTGTTCTCACACCAGGAGGTCCTGGGTTCGATTCCCAGGCTCCACAAATTTTTTTTATGCATTTAAAGTGCTGTTTCATATTTATTTGTGTTTAAATATGTTCAAACTTGTGTAAATCATAACAGTAATATTTTTTTATAAGACAGTAATAATTTTTTTTAAAAATATCATCAAACAGTAATGCCGGTGGAGCGGGGGAGGGTGCGCGGGGTGCGGGGGGCCGGTGGACCGGGGGGTGCTCGGCGGCGAGGGGGACCGGATCTGGCGAGGTGGGATAGCGATCGAGATGGAGGGGGATCGAGATCGAGTGTCCATGAAATTTAAAAATATTCATGATAGTTCAAAAAGTGCCCATGAAATACAATCGAGAAATGAAGGCTACGATTTAAATACAATCGATCTTAGCTAGCTATCTGTTCACAATCTTCTTGCCCTTCTTTTTCGCAAATGGAGTTCTTCTGTGGAACGGACGTCCTTTAGGTAGGGTGGTCCTGCTTCTTCTTGTGGTGTATGCTGCTACTTCATCATCGTCGTCATGTTCGATTCTCGGGTCGCCGTACTTGTCGAAGTCTTGCTCATTGGCTACTCCATCCATTCCGATGATCTTCCTTTTGCCTCTCCTCACGACAACACGACTGGGCTTTGACGGGTCGGTAATGAAGAAGCATTGGTCCACTTGGGAAGCCAGTACCCATGGCTCATTTTTCGCGGTGACGTTTGCGCCTGCGGTCTTGGATTTGGCTTCGGGTATAACCATGGTGGTGAAATACCGGTCTTCTTTAGGACGCTCTTGGCCCATCTGACACGGAACATCGGGACCTTCTCTCCAGCGTAGCTCAGCTCCCAGATCTCCTCGATCCTTCCGTAGTATCTGTCCTTGTCGTTACCGGTGTAGGATTCCATCGTTACCCCGGAGTTCTGATAACCATCGCTCTTCATGTCCTTGGCCTCGGTGTAGAATGTGTAGCCGTTGATATCGTACGCCTCATAGGTCATCAGGTTGTGCTCGGCGCCCTGTGACAAGGCGAATATGAGTTGTTCTTCCGCGGAAGAATCCTCATGTAAAGGGTACGACAGAAGCTTCTGCTTGAACCAACGCGTGAAACATGAGTTGTGCTCTTTGAGTATATCTCCGTCCGTCCTCTGTTGGCCTCGGTCATTGTACGTCTTCTTAATAAAGGTTTTGTGCTCTACCACCCAAGGATCGACCACGTCTATGTGTTGTAGCGCGACTAGGTTTGCTCTTTCAAAGTCGGCGAGTCGACCCTCGAAGTCGACATGCATTTCGCGGCGACCCTCACGGTGACCCCATCCAGCGAGCCTGCCGAGGTGCCTGTTGACGGGCAGACCAACGGGGTTCTCGATGCCTAGATAATTCGTGCAGTAGGAGATGCACTCTTCGGTCAGAAAGCCCCTGGCTATGCTTCCCTCTGGACGTGACATGTTGCGAACGTATCCTTTGATGACACCATTCATCCTTTCGAACGGCATCATGCTGTGCAGGAACGTCGGCCCGAGTTGGATGATATCGTCCACGATATGGACCAGCAGATGCACCATAACGTCGAAGAATGCGGGCGGGAAGTACATCTCAAGCTCGCATAGTATCACCACGATCTCTTCCTGTAGCCTTCTGAGTTGCCTCACGCCAACAGACTTCCGAGAGATGACGTCGAAAAAGTTGCATAGGCCAAATAGCGTTTCACGGACGTGCGCGTCCATGATCCCACGGATTGCAACTGGAAGTATCTGCGTCATCAGCACGTGACAGTCGTGAGACTTCATCCCGCTGAACTTCAGCTTCGCTAGGTCTAGGTATCTGCTTATCTTCCCCGCGTAACCGTAAGGAAGTTTTACTCCTACGAGGCAGGTGAAAAACTGCTCGATCTCCTCCTGACTTAGAGTGAAGCACGCGGGAGGGTAGTCATTTCCGGTCTTCTTGGCCTTTTTGCCTTTGCGACGACTTTCCGTGTCCTGCTTCGCCTCATCATCATCATCATATATAGCGTGAAGCTCCTGCCTGATGCCCATTGATTTCAAGTCTGCCCTTGCTTTCGGCCCATCTTTGGTCCTCTCTGGCATGTTGAGCAGGGTACCAAGCAGACTCTCGCACACGTTCTTCGTGATATGCATGACATCAAGGCTGTGAGGCACACGGTGGATCTTCCAGTACGGCAAGTCCCAGAAAACAGACCTCGTTTTCCATACCTTCAGCAGCGGCTCTGGCGCCTTTCGCTTCTTTCCCGGCTCTGGCGCCTTTTGCTTCTTTCCCGGCAGTGGGCAGTCTTTCCAATTTTTCAACAGCTCGTCTATTTCCTCGCCGCTCCTCGTACGCGGGCGTCCTCGGGGTTCGGTTTCACCATCGAATAGATCCTTGCGTTTTCTCCACGGGTCATCGTCGCGAAGCCACCTTCGATGTCCCATGAACACGGTTTTCGAAGACCCGGGATCTCTATCTAGCTGGCGATACGTTGTGTCATCCATGCACCTGACGCATCCAGAAAATCCGTGGACCACCTGCCCCGCGAGATATCCGTAACCGAGATAGTCGTGCACCGTCGTGAGCAGCGCGGCTCTCATAGGGAAATATTCTTTCTCTGCGGCGTCCCACGTATTGGCTGGCGTTTTCCACAGCGTGTCAAGCTCCTCTTTCAGCAGCCCCAGATACAGATTGATGTCGTTCCCTGGTTGTTTCGGTCCTTCAATTAGCATACTCATGTGAATGTACTTCCTCTTCATGCACAACCAGGGGGGAGGTTGTACATCCACACAAACACAGGCCAGGTGCTATGTGTGCTTCTCTGGCTGCCAAACGGATTGACTCCATCGGTGCTCGCGCCCAGCACGATGTTCCTTGGATCGTTCCCAAATTCTAGGTCTTCGAAGTTCAACGCTTGCCACTGGCTCGCATCCTTAGGGTGACTCAGCATCTTGTCTTTTTTATCTATCTCCGGATCATTTGCGTCATCTTCTCGCTTCTTCTCCTCCCTATCCGCGTGCCAACGCAGGAGCTTTGCTACCTTAGGGTCCGCGAAATACCGCTGCAGACGAGGAGTGATCGGAAAGTACCACACCACTTTTCGAGGAGCTTTCTTCCTCTTCTTGTATCGAGTGACGCCGCACACCGGACATATGGTAGACTCCGCGTGCTCGTCCCGATAAATGATGCAATTGTTCATGCACACATGGTATTTCACGTGCGGTAAATCCAGAGGACACACGATTTTCTTCGCCTCCTCCAAACTGGTCGGGCACTTGTTCCCCTTGGGAAGACGTTCGTGCCAGAATGACATGTTCTCGTCGAAGCATGCGTCGGTCATTTTGTGTTTTACCTTCATCTCCAGAGCCATGAGCGTTACTTTCAGGCGGGTATCCTCTGGCCTGCATCCTTCATACAATGGAGTAACCGCGTCTAATTCAAGTTGATCCATCTTGGCTTTCTCTCGGGCGGCAGCTCTTGCGTTATCCGTCTGCTTGAGAAGCAGCTCTTGAATATGAGGGTCCTGCACCCAGCCCATCGATGGTCCAGCGGCGTCTGCTCCGCCGGCATCATCATCTTCATGATCATGCCCGTCGTCTGCTCCGGCATCTTCCTCATCATCATGTCCTGCATCTTCTACATGATGACTGTGTACAGCATCACCGTCGTGATCATCTCCTGGGGATTCTTCGTCTTCTCGCCCGCCCGAGCCGCGGTGGTTGTCTTGCTGCCCTTCCTCATTTCTTTCCCGGCCCCCATGGACGACTTCGTAGTCATCTTCATCACCTTGCCACCGATAGCCATCCATGAAACCACGCAAGAGCAGGTGGTCCCGCACCTGCCAGGATTCCGGTTCCGCAATAAGGCTCTTCAGCTTGCATCTTCGACACGGACATCTTATCTCCGTCTCGTTCTTTTGAAGCATCTCGGCCTTCGCGGACCTCAAAAACCTATTCACGATGCCTTCGGTCATCATGCGGACCATGGTCGCCTGCGGGGTAGAGCAAAACGATATTTTAGAACCAAGAAAAAATGTGGCATGACTTTCCCTAAAAATAGGACCAAAAAGAATGCTTAATGCCAAAATTCTCGCCGAAACGGAAATGAATCAACATTCCGGCAAAATATTGGCAACTATCGCATTTCAAATACCGGTACACCTCCAAACACAAACACATATGCAACACCACAAACATATGCAACACCACGAATATACATAGATCTAGCTAGGCCATAAAAAGTGCATGTGCACATTGTTGTAGGGAGAACAACATAAATATAGCTTCCCCCCTTACTTACCTATCAAAACAAGGTAATTTAACCACTTAAATTGAATGAATCTATGGTGGAAATGAGGTGAAAAAGAGGAGGCACCCGAGACAAGGAGGAGGTGGAGAGAATGAAGTGGGGAGAAAGTGAGTGTGGGTAGGAGAGGCTGTCCAAAATATCTTGTTGCTGCCCACTTACTAATGGCGCACCCACTCTAAATGCGCCATTAGTAATCCAGGTTACTAATGGCGCACCTTCTGGTGGTGCGCCATTAGTATGTTTGGACAGGCGCACTAGTTAAAAAAGGTGCGCCATTAGTAGTTTCAACTACTAATGGCGCACCGTGCCTGGATGCGCCATTAGTATGTTTGGACAGGCGCACTAGTTAAAAAAAATTTGATACTAATGGCGCACCCTGGGCCAGGTGCGCCATTAGTAGTTTCAACTACTAATGGCGCACTGTGTCTGGATGCGCCAATAGTATGTTTGGACAGGCGCACTAGTTAAAAAAAAATGATACTAATGGCGCACCCTGGGCCAGGTGCGCCATTAGTAGTTTCAACTACTAATGGCGCACTGTGTCTGGATGTTCCATTAGTATGTTTGGACAGGCGCACTAGTTAAAAAAAATTTGATACTAATGGCGCACCCTGGGCCAGGTGCGCCATTAGTAGTTTCAACTACTAATGGCGCACTGTGTCCGGATGCGCCATTAGTATGTTTGGACAGGTGCACTAGTTAAAAAAAAAATTTGATACTAATGGCGCACCCTGGGCCAGGTGCGCCATTAGTAGTTTCAACTCTAATGGCGTATCAGAAGGTGGTGCGCCATTAGTATATACTAATGGCGCACCGCTTATGTGGTGCGTCATTAGTGTCAATCCCATCTATAGCCCTTTTTCTAGTAGTGCCTTTAATACTTTTAAGATCAAATCTTTAGCTTGTGCAACCTTTCTATTCTCCAATCTAGATTTGGTTTCTCACTTCTCAAATGTTTACTAGCATCTTATCGGGAGGGCCAAGGAGAATGTCCAGGTAGGAGGATTTACCCCTTATTTGGTTGATGGAGGGGTTTCCATACTACAATATACTGATGACACGATTATATTCATGAAACGTGACATTGCAAAAGCTAGAAATATGAAAATGGTACTTTACCTTTTTGAGAAATTGTTGGGTTTAAAAATTAATTTTAACAAGAGCGAATTGTCCTGCTTCGGAAGGGCCAAGAAGGAACAAGATGCATATAGACAATTATTCGGGTGTGAGATGGGGTCCTTGCCATTTAGTTATCTCGGTATCCCAATACATCATCGTCGACCGGCAAATAGAGAATGGAAGTGTACTGAGGATCGATTTGAGAAAAACCTAAGCTGCTGGAAGGGTAAGCTTTGTCTTATGGATGTCGGCTTGTGCTAATTAACTCAGTGTTGACTAGTATGTTGATCTTCCTGTTGTCTTTCTTTGAAGTGCCCATAGGGGTACGGAAAAGGTTAGACTTTTATCGATCCTGATTTTTCTGGCAAAGTAATAAAATTAAGACGGAATATAGATTGACCAAATAGGATATCATCCGTAGACCCAAAGACCAAGGGGGACTTGGGATTGAAAACTTGGAAATAAAAAATAAATGCCCGTTGAGCAAATGGTTATTTAGGCTATCGACGAAAACTGACGGTATGTGGGCTCAGATTCTTCGTAACAAATACTTACAAAACAAAACTCTAGCCCAGATTACCGGAAGGCATAATGACTCGCCGTTCTGGAAGGGGCTGATGCAGATGAAGGAGTCCTTTTTTCGCAAAGCTAAGTTTGTTATAAGCCATGGTACACCAACTAGATTATGAGAGGATACATGGTTAGGGGAGATGCATTTAGCCTTGCAGTATCCCACACTGTACAGCGTAAGGAGGACTACATTGCTACAGTATTACAATCAGTTCCATTAAACATCCAATTCAGGAGATCTCTAGTGGGAGAGCGTGATGGATGTTCAATTGTCGGACCAAACGGATGTGTTTCAATGGAACCTAACGAGGAACGGTGCGTTCACGGTAGAATCCATGTATTTAGATCTTATCAACTCTGGCCCAATCTCGAGATCGATTCATATTTGGAAAATTAAAGTTCCATTGAAAATTAAAATCTCCATGTGGTTTGTTCACAAGGAAGTGATTCTAACCAAAGATAATTTACTAAAGCGAGATGGGTAGGCACTCCACGTTGTCGTTTTTGTGACAATGCGGCAACAATACAACATCTATTCATTGACTGCCCTCTCGCTAAATTGTTATGGCGTACAATTCATATAGCCTTTAACATCACCCCTCCAGCCAACATTGACATGTTATTTGGGACGTGGCTTGCTGGAGTGGAACCAGTTATTGCGGGACGTATTCGGATAGGAATATGTGCACTACTTTGGGCTATATAGAACTGCAGAAATGATGTTATCTTTAACAGACAAAATCTTATAAACTTTTTGCAGGTTATCCACAGTGTTACAGATTGGATCCGTATGTGGTCGTTACGCCGCCGGTTGTGGCTTTTGTTGTCCTTTTTGGTTTCTCTTTGTGCTCCTTTTGCGAGTTGTACTGAATTGCGTATTTTGTTTGGTTTGAATTTTAATAAGATGGCCGCATGCATCTTTCTGATGCAGAGGCCGGGGGTCTTCCTTCTTTAAAAAAAAACCTAGCATCACCAGCTAAATCCACACACTTGCTAAGGCTTTTACAGATGAACACCTCGATTCCCACTAGGGCTTTCCAGAAGAACTTACCTACTGTGGCTTACTAAGGTTTGCAATTTTAATTATCTTATTGTTTTCTCATCTGTTGATGTTTTAGTGTTACTACTTAATGAAACCACATCATCCTCCACCAACAAGGAAAGCTAGCAGCGCTTCTCTTTTTTTAATTCACTTCTCATATTGGTCTCACCTTCGAGGGGAAAAAGTTTATTTGATGTTGTTGATTTCTTTCCCACCAAGATAAGCACTTTGAAAGAACGGAAATTACTGTGTCACAAATCACCGGCTGTCTTATGTTCACCATGCTTCAGAATGTTTAATCAAAGTTGCAAAAAATATCACTGTCCTTTCTGTTAGCCAATAAGCATTTCGTGTCCAACTTAAGTGTATTTGAGTATAACAAAAGGTGCCAATTCAACATACAAATCTGAATTATTTCTAACTTAGTTGTTCAGTTATATCAAACTTACAAGTACTTGCGTGCAAGGCACAGACCTGTTTCTTCAAATGACAGCATTGTGCTGTGACAACATGTTTCTTGATTTTGTTCAGAGGTTCTGCATGCACCTGCTGCTTGGTAACTCCTCCCGACCTCTCTCCCCCGAGGCGGCGGCGCCACGCCACCCTCGGGGAGTCCCCGTGCACACCGTCCTCGGCCCTCCTCCTCCATCGCCTCCCACTACCTCCACCGTCGCTGAGGACGCCGCGGGGCGAAGCCCTTGTGGTGAGGCGGGGGCGGTGCCACAGTCCTCGGCCGGCGGTAACGCGTGGGGGTTGCGGCGTCCATCTCCTTCCTCCTCCAACGGCAGTGCGCAGCGGGTTGGCGGTGGCCAGGAGATCTCCGGCGGCCGTTTGACGGATGAGATTTTGGCTGCGATGAGACCTGATCTGGGCCCGAGGGGTTTAGATCGAGATCCACTGCGGCTGCGGAGATCTCCCCTGGGTAATCTTCACGGCACGAGGACGTCCGGGTCTCTTGGCCCGGGCATGGTGGTGGTGGCTGCCTTCTCCACCGATGGCGGTTGGCCAGGCTGGTAGTGACGGATCTTGGATCCCACTATTAGCACCGGCGGCGAGTTGGGGAGACACAGTCGCCGGTGAAAACCGAGCCGACTCCGGTCATGGCGGGCGATGGCGGCGTCTACATCGTTACCTTGATGAAGGCATCGTCAAGCCACTATCGTCAACCTGCTCGTGCCGCTCCGGGAGAAATCCTAAGATCACCGCATCGGACGATGACGGCGCTGCGGTGTCGTGTTCCCTGTTGGGGGCATCGTTTGTGGAGCAGCGCCGGATGGAAGAGGCGTGAGGTGGTGTGGCGTGCCTTCTCTCGCGTCGACGACGGCGGGTCTCGGCGGCATGGAGCAGCGGGGTCTCGCCGATGGGCGTGTGATGGACGAGCGCAGGATGATGGCGTTGTCTGGCATCGTGGTGGCGTTGACGACAGCTAGACCGGGCAAGGTCGATGCAGCAGTACATCACTTGTTATATTTGTGTCGAATATATTATGTACGCAAGGGGTTACGTGGACTTGGAGTTGTAATTGGTGTGGTTAGGTACAAGTCGTGTAGGAGTCGGACACGTTTATCCTAGGCCTCTTATATACGGAGGGCACCACACGTTGTAATCCATGACGACTTGATAGCAACAGATACGCGGGGAGCCAACGGCTTGTGCCGGCGCCCAGGCGGCCGGTGTTGCGGTATCTTGGGGAGGAGCGCCCCTAGTCATGCCCCGGGGATGTAGCCATATCGGTGAACCTCGTTAACTAATATCGTGCCTCCGTGTGTCGTCTATGATATTGCATTAGCGTTTTATTCTAACAAGTGGTATCATGAGCAAGGTTACGAGAAGGCTATGCGGAAGATCATCCGGAGGTACGAGGATCATGCTCGACGGGTGCTAGGGAACGTCCGATTGGCGCAAGGTGGAGCATGGCGGCGATCGCGGATGCGGTCGGTGGTGTCGGACACTTCGGGTAGGAGACCTGGACTGTTCGATGGGCTGCGGTCGGTAAGGACCGGTTAGACGTGGCGATTGGACCGGCGTAGTGGCTGTTGAAGACGTTGTGGAGGCGACGGATTCAGCTTGCAATCAGACCGGCGACCAGATGTGGGGCGCGCCCAGATAGATCAGAGTGTGAGAGCATCGAGATGATGCGCCCAGTGTTGTACAAGGGCGACGACGCGACAATGCGGACGGATTGTGTCGGCGACATGGATGGCCAGGGTACGGCACGGCTCGTGCACGGACGATGCGCGAGGTGGCGACTGTTTCGGCAGGGTTGACGCCAGATGAGTACGGGCGACAGGGCTGTTACAGATAGCTGGCGAGAACCAAGAGAAGAGACATGGCAGAAGTTGTCATCGAGATCAGCAGCAAGTTTTTCCGAGGGACGCGGACAGAGGAAAGGTTGGACAGGCTTCGGTACCTGGCGTTGCGCGAGACGGCCACTCGGAGCCTCGAAGGCGTGTGGCAATCGGTCTCGGCAGCGGGGCGACGTGCAAGACAAAGGAAGGCCAAAGCAGTAGGTTTCTCGGACGGAGTGCGGTGCACAAGGATAGAAAAATCGTATTGTGGCAGGAGTCAATCAAGGGGACTAACATACATGCGGTGAACCTATCTGATGATACGTGCGTGCGTGTGCGTTTTGGATCCAGGGACAGGCCTGCTAATTTGTGATTCAAGGAGCCGTGTGCATGCATGTTTGGTCCGTTGGAGATTGGTACTGTATTGGATTGGATATATCTGCGCGGTCTGTGATTTTGATTTCCGTGTCAGGGAAGGAAAAGGCAAGGTCGTGGGTTGATTCAGCAGTAATAAGGACATATTTTGTTCAAATAAGTCACCAACTTATAAGTCAAAAAGTGAAAAAAGTGATTTATTTTGTCAAACAGACCGAACTTATAAGTCATCCCAACTTATAAGTCATAAGTTGCTCCACCCCAACTTAAAACTTATAAATCATCCCCTTTTGCGTAGGTCCCATCACCTTTACATAAAAAACAAGGTGGGAAGGTGTGGTCAGGTGACTTATAAGTCAGGTGACAACCAAACAGGCGTGACTTATAAGTCACTGGTTTTAAGTCACCTGACTTATAAGTCAGGTGACTTATTGGAACCAAACAGGCCCTAAAAGGCTGGCGACGCGAGGCAGCGAAGGCACAGAAAATAGTCTGCAAATTCAGGAAAAGGTGGAGCAGTAGGTTTCGGCGGAGGGCAAGTTCATCTGCGTGTCGGCAAGGCTTCACGGTGATTTTCTGAAAGGGCGGACAAGAAGGTTGTGCAAGTCAGATTTCTTGAAAGATCGCGGACTGCGGTGTGGCTTCAGACGAGGAATATGGGATCAGCGATCTTTTTCGTGAGGAAGTCGTAGAGGAAAACAAGGGCGGTCAGACCGGCGGCAACAGGTTGGTTAGATCGCGGCTCGGCATGGCGCCGGGGTTCACCAAATTTGATGTGGAGAAATTTGATGGCACGGGTAACTTCGGTCTATGGCAGACAAGAGTCAAGGATATTCTGGCGCAGCAGGGAATCTTGAAGGGTTTGCAGGAGACGAAGCCGGCCAAGGTTGACAATGATGCGTTGGAGGATATGCAAGTGCAGGCGGCCGCTACCATACGGCTTTGTCTTGCGGATCAGGTCATGTATCATGTCATGGACGAAGATACTCCTAAGGGATTTGGGACAAGTTGGCAAATCGTTATATGTCCAAGTCAGCGACCAATAAGCTGTATTTGAAGCAAAAGTTCTATGAGCTGAAGATGCAGGAGGGGTCGGATCTTGTGGAGCATGTGAATGCCTTTAATCAATTGGTCACGGATCTAGCGCGTCTGGATGTGAATATTGAGGACGAGGATAAGGCACTACTTCCTGTTTCGTTGCCACCGTCCTATGAGCATTTGGTCATTACATTGACACATGGAAAGACAACCAGCAATAATGAGGAAGTCACTGTAGCGTTGCTTGGACATGAGTTGCTGAAGCAAAAGAATGCTGCAGAAAGGAAGAGTACTCAAGGTTTGGGGTTGGCAGTTAAAGGTTATCAGCTCAGGAAGGGACAAGAAGCGAAGAAGAAAAAGAAGTAGTGCTACAGGTGCAAGGATTGGGGACATATAAAGAGGGAATGCCCAGAACTGAAGGGTGGGGCAAGTGCTAATGCGGCTACTCATGGTGATGGCTCGGACAGTGATAGTGATGTTCTCATAGTATCAAACAGGCGGTCAACAAAAACTGAAGTATGGATGTTGGATTCAGCTTGCTCTTTTCATGCGACGCCTAACAGGGAGTGGTTCTCTTCGTACAAGTCCGGTGAGTTTGGTTTAACCTACGTGGGCGATGACACAGGTTATCGTGTTGCTGGAGTAGGTGACATCAAAATTAAGATGTTTGATGGAGTTTAGCGGATGCTTCGGGGAGTCAAGCATGTGACAGGGCTAAGGAGAAATCTAATTTCGCTTGGTGTTCTTCATGATGGTGATATGGAATTCCGTTGTGATCGGGATACGAAGACCATGCAAATCATGAAAGATGGGGTGACCGTGATGATAGGAGAGAGGACGGCTTCGCATCTACAAGTTGCAGGGGAGCACTATTGCAGGTGGAGCCATGGAGAGTGGAGCTGCAGGAGTAGCAGTGGAGTCCCACGGTGGCGGCAGGTCTGAACCGTCGGGTAGCTCTCAGTAAGTTAAAAAGAAGATAACCCAAGTCCCGAGTACATGGATGTTCGAGCATGGACGACCTCTAGGTGGTGGAGAATATTCGCCAAGGTGGAGTTTGTTATATTTGTGTCGAATATATTATGTACGCAAGGGGTTACGTGGACTTGAAGTTGTAATTGGTGTGGTTAGGTACAAGTCGTGTAGGAGTCGGACACGTTGTATCCTAGGCCTCTTATATACGGAGGGGCACCACACGTTGCCCATGATGACTTCATAGCAACAGGTACGCGGGGGAGCCGACGGCTTGTGCTGGCGCCCAGGCGGCCGGTGTTGCGGTATCTTGGGTAGGAGCGCCCGTAGTCATGCCCCGGGGATGTAGCCATATCGGTGAACCTCGTTAATAAATATCGTGCCTCGGTGTGTCGTCTATGATCTTGCATTACCGTTTTATTCTAACATCACTGAAGATGGATTGGTGGCAGGTGGTTGCGGCGGCCTCATACCCGGCAGGTGTCCTGGTTGAGGAGTGCGCCGGACTGGTGGGTGCCCCATACCCGGCAAGCGTCCTGGTTGGGACCTCAGGTCTTAGATATTAGGTTTGGCTGCGCGGTCTGTTTGGTATTAGGCCCAGACTATCAGCATCTCTACATCAACTGGATAGGAGTAGCGACAGTTGTTGCCTAGACGGTGGCTTTAGTCTTACTGTTGTATGACTTTATAAGGTCTTGTATGAATAATTAATAAAGTGGCTGCATGCATCATTCACATGCAGAGGCCCGGGTCCTCCTCCTTTTATATAAAAAAATGCACCTGCTGCTATGTTGAGACATTTCACAGTGCATGTTGCAGTCAAGTACCTGTCGTATAATTTGAGCTTCAGATCACAGGTTGACCTTCAGACCTCCCACGACGGATTCACCTTCCACTCGTGTAACTTTTTGTACGTCAACGTGGTTGCTGGCTTCTGTGAAATGTAAATGTCATCGAGCCTGCCTTGTCAACGCCCGGCCTAATGAAACTCTCGTGCGTGCAGTTTCCGTTTCCAGTTTTTGCTGCAGAAATATTACGTTTTTGAATTTATTTGATGACAATGATTTGAGAAAAATTGCAGTGGTGATTTTCTCGAATTCTTCTAAAACTATGTGGTCATGTCTACTTTACCGATATGAGACGAGAGATGACAATACTTTGTTGATATGAGACGATAGATGAGATAATAATATATTAGTGTGGGTGTTATTGTCGATGCGAAAGATGAAACACTTACGTGCTGGTGTTAGGTTCGTGGCTAGCTCACGGAAGAGACTACTAGTTAGCTATCTAGGGACAACAAAAGTAGTTGCTGTGAGCAAAGATTTTTATCCCATCATCAATCATCTCGTAAGTTCAGCCAGTACCATTTTGTTACGGATTTGCTATTTTACAGTGAATACACGTCTACTCACATTACATATCCATCCTTGTGTCACGCGAATGTACTTTCACCTACCTACCTCCATTTTCTTCTTCTTCTCTTAGATCGACTATGCCACCCATGAGCAAAGATTATTATGGACGACAGATCATCTCGCGAGTTAACATCAATCATAAGGTTTTCTAGGGTGCGTACGTAGTAGTACTACAAAGTACACTTGTAGCTAGGTCCCCACACCTGTCGTGTGCCTTCGTGTCATCTACGTGGCCTACGTAGTTGAAGAGAAATCCAGCTACTCTTTTTTCTTTTGAGAATTATTCAGCTACTCCCCTGATGATCTATGTTATCCCTTGTCATGTCACGCAAATGTACTTTCACCTACCACTCTAGCTTCTAAGTAGGCGATTAGGCCGCCTCTCCTTGATTTTTCACCGCGCGTGCCGTGCTGGCGTGCTAGGCTGCTGGCCGTGAACTGATCAGACAGCCGATCGACACGTGCCGAGGCCCAACAGTTCCTCCCCCGGCACGCGACAGCTAGCCAGTCGTCTCCCTCCGGCCGACGATCTGTCGCCCCTTTGCTTTCCATTCCCACGAGATCACGTCACGCCACACTCTCTACCGTGCACCTTTCGGTTTCTCTGATGCTCATTTCCCATGCATGTCGCCATCGCAGCGGACAACGGGACAAGGCTCCCCAACCGCACCACCGCCGCGGCGGCGGGTCGACACATCACACCGCAACACGCACGCGCCGCCTCCGTGCCGTGTGTGTGTGAGGGAGAGACAATGTAGTACAAACTGGCAATATACAATGGGGGATGAGATGATGGACTGTGTGCTGGCCGACGTGCCGTGGATTAGCAGAGTACGACTAATTGTGCAAAGTTCACGCGGGACACTGCATGTAGCAGTTGTTTATCTCCGTTGATGGCACGCGTGCTAGGAACTAGCTAGGCTTTATTCACAACAACAACAACAACAACAACAACAACAACAACAACAACAACAAAACTAGCTAGGCTTAATCCCACCCAGCTTGGAGATCGGTCGTCCTACTCGGCCTCCACGTGCGACAAGTGCAGGCTAGTGACAATGCTTCCGTGGTCGATGTTGTACCGAACGGGTCAGCAACGCAGCTGGCAATGAGCCAATGATCGGATGGCAGCAACAAGTTCACAGGTTTGGAGAACTCACGTACAAGAGAGTCCTAACGATCTACTCCTACGTCTCGGTTTGATATATTAACCGACTATACATTCAAACCAGAGAAGAGGAGATAGGGAGTTAGGCAAAACATGGTTTGAGTTATCTACTCTTACAAAGTTGAACCCGGTGGGCAACGGCTTAGCAATATGATCTAATAACCTAGCTCTTAGAGCAACTCTAGAAGACTCGTCATATGATAGCCTTCACATGGCATATAGAGCAATGTGCAAACATAAAGTCGTCATATTTGTTGTCTTTATAATCGTGGAACTCCCTCATTAGTGTGTCACTTTTTTTTACTCAACTTCTTTGTCATCCCATGTGAGATAGGGGGCCACCTGCCACATGCAAATTTCATATGGAGTGCACTAAAAAAGCAGCCCCGAGAGGACTTATATGGAGGACGCTCCATGAATTATAATTAACGATCCTGGACATAAGATGACAACTCTGCTAGAGTCTTTTTTTGCCAAAATCATTATTATAGAGGTTATTATGACGATCAGACTGATGTGATACGATGACTCCGCTATAGATGCTCTTAGTGTATGTTGATATCGTATTGCTTTTATATTTTTTTCTTACAAGTGTAAGACATGTTAAATTGGGACCTAGTAATAATTGCCGTGCATCTTCGGGTGCATAGGCTGAGAGAGAGAGGGAGAGGGAGAGAGAGAGAGAGAGAGAGTTGCTCTTCTTTTGTCTCAAGTAAGACTGGTTTTCTTTTTCTCTTCCTTTTCCAAAATTGGGATTTCGTTACGATCATGCTAAGAGCATCGACAACTGGAATTGCCAGCTTTGCTTCCCTATATGTCCATAGATGCGTTCACAGACAGAGCCCGGTCATCTCTCATTTCTCCGCGTATGCGGCCGACCCCCTCACATCCTAGCCCCAAAATCCATGCAACCCCATGCAGCATGATCAAAACAGTACGTAGATAAATTCGACATAGCATAGATCGGGCATAGCTTGTTTAATTATAACCGGACATATCATAGCAAGTTTAATTACAATTGGACATAGCATAGCGACTTCACAAAAGATCCGACACAACAAGTTTAATTATAATCAGACATAGCATAGCAAGTTCACAGAAGATCAGACATAGCAAGTTCATCGATGACTATGTGTTAGAATACAACTTGTAATAGGATTAAGACTCCTACTCGGTTTGTAATAAGACTAGGTCAGGTGTGGCTTGGCTCTTATATATACTTCTTGTACCGGCACAATATTGTATCAACAATTATTCAATACAATTCTACATGGTATCAGACTTACGATCCTAGGGTATGGCTAACCCACCGGCCCCCCCGCCGCCGCCGCCCGACTACTTCGAGCGGCACGCCGCCAAGGTCGCCGCAGCCGCGGCTTCCTCCGCTTCTACCTCTACTCTAGCTCTACCTCCACCAACACCACCGCCTCCGGCTTCATCAACTGCACCACCGCCACCTCCCGGATGGTGCCCATCTCCTGATCCATGGACAGGGCTAGTCCAGGCGTGACCTATGCCCTGGTCCGCCCCTACACCATATGATGCCCCGCCTGCCTATACCGGTGGCTGGCAGCCCGGTGCTCGCCCTCACACCAGCGCGCCCATCCTCGCGCCCCGACAACCGACGGCCGCGTACCACGCTGCTCCCTCCTACGCGCCACCGATCTACAACACCAGTCCTTATGCATCATATGGCGCTCCATCGTCCCCCTACATGCAGCAGTACAATGATGGTGTCTCTCTCTTTACGCTGATGCCGGCCCTACTGCCGACGCCACCACACCCGCAAGTGCCCATGACTACACCGGCCTCTACTTCGACTCCGAGCTGGGACCAAGCAGCTTTTCTACAAGCCATGAACAACTTTGATGCACAAGGGAACTCAGGTATGAATTGCATTTTCGATTCTGGTGCTTCTCGTCATATGTCTGCATCGAGTAATCTGCTTTCTTCTTGCACACCTTCGTCTTTTCCCTCTATTACTCTCGGTGATGGATTTTCTATTCCTATTTACTGTGTCAGTCAGGCTCAAATCCAATCCCCAACTAAGCCCTTGCTTCTTCGTGATGTTCTTGTAGCTCCTCCCCTTATTAAAAATCTGATTTCTATTCACCAAATCACCACTGATAATCTTGTTTCTGTTGAGTTTGACCCCTTTGGTTTGTCTGTGAAAAACTACCGGACCAAGGCCGAGATCGCTCGATTCAATAGCTCCGGTGATTTATATTCTCTCCATGGTGTTCCGGCCGCTGCTCCTCCAACATCTATGGCGGCCTCTGTTGATCTGTGGCACCAACGTCTCGGCCATCCCAATAAAAATGTGTTATCCACACTTAGTGAATTTTCAATACCTCGTCATAGAGACTCTCATAATTCTTCTATATGTCGGTCATGTCAATTGGGCAAACATGTTCGCCTTCCCTTTAGTTCCTCTCAATCCTCTAGTACTTTTTCTTTTGAATTACTTCATTGTGATCTCTGGACATCACAGTAGAAAGTGTATCTGGTTTTAAGTATTATCTCGTGATTATTGATGATTTTACTCATTCTGTTTGGACTTTTCCTTTACGCAACAAATCCGACATTCATAATATATTCCTTAACTTTCAGCGCTATGTCTCGGTCCACTTTTTCCTCCCTATAAGATTCATACAATGTGATAATGGTCGTGAATTTGACAACTTTAAAAATCGAAATTTCTTCCTACAATATGGAATTCTCTTGCGTTTCTCCTGTCCTTATACCTCCCCACAAAACGGCAAAGCCGAGCATTCTCTTCGTACTCTCAATGACATCATTCACACTCTGCTTGTTCACTCTTCTCTGCCTCCGACGTTCTGGGCTGAGGCCCTCCACATGGCCACATATTTACTCAATATTCGTCCATCTAAAGTTAACCCACAAACTACTCCTTACTTCTCTTTATTTCTCTCTCATCCAAATTACTCCAACATTCGCGTCTTCGGTTGTCTTTGTTTCCAAAACTCCTACTCCACTTATCCTAACAAACTTTCCCCGTGCTCTATCCCGTGTGTCCATCTAGGGTTTTCTGACGAGCACAAGGGTTATCGTTGTCTAGATCTTGTTAGTGGTCGTGTTCATGTGTCTCGTCATGTAACATTTGCTGAAAACATTTTTCCCTTTTCTGAGCGTCAACAATTAGATCCCAACTCAACCGTGTCGTCCACTAGTCCCTCTCGTCGCAATCATCTTCCCTTCTTTCACCCGCCGGCCTATCCAGCGAAACCGGCCGAATCCTCTGCCGCGGTAGCGGATCCGCCGCGACCACTTCTATCAGCACCTCTGTTCCGGCAGAGGAAAACCAATTACACTCTGTCGCGGCAGACCTCCCGCCGCTGCAGTCTTCACCGCCAACTCCCACGTCCGCTTCCTCCGTTGCGCCGGACGCGCCCACCACATCTTCCCCCACCCCTCCTGCTCACGCTATTCCCGTTCCAGCTCCGATTAACGATCATACCATGCGCACACGTGCCAAGTCTGGGTTTCGTTTACCTGCAAAAGATCGTCTCAATCTTCATGCATCTCTATCTCCTTCCTCTCTACCCAAATCTTACAAATCAGCTCTCCTAGATCCTAATTGGGCCGCAGCTATGAAAGATGAATATGATGCCCTTCTGCAGAATAACACGTGGAAGTTAGTTCCTCGTCCTTCCAATAGAAATATCGTTTCGGGCAAATGGGTTTTTCACCATAAATTTAATTTTGATGGGAGTCTTGCACGTTATAAGGCTTGATGGGTATGTCGTGGTTACTCTCAGCAACACGACATCGATTATGATGAGACTTTCTCTCCAGTTGTCAAGCCCAGCACTATTCGCACTGTCCTTAGCATCGTCGTCTCTTCTTCCTGGCCAATTCATCAACTAGATGTCAAAAATGCTTTTCTTCATGGCTCTCTTCAAGAAACAGTTTATTGTCAACAACCTCTTGGCTTCGAACATTCCTCCTATCCTAATCATGTTTGTCTTCTTCAAAAATCTCTTTATGGTCTTAAAGCACCACGTGCCTGGTTCCAACGCTTTTCTACTTATGCTCAAACCATCGGTTTTACCCGTTCCCGTTCTGACACTTTGATACGTCTCGAACGTATCTATAATTTATGAAGTCTTCATGCTATTATATTATCAACCTTGGATGTTTTATATGCATTTATATGCTATTTTATATGATTTTTGGGACTAACCTATTAATCTAGAGCCCACTGCCAGTTTCTGTTTTCTCCTTGTTTTAGAGTATCGCAGAAAAGGAAAACCAAACGGAGTCCAATTGACCTGAAACTTGACGGAGCTTATTTTTGGACCAGAAGAAGGCCACGGAGTCAAAGAGTTGGGCCAGAAGAGTCCCGGTCTTCCCACGAGGGTGGGGGGGCGCCCACCCCCCCGGGCGTGCCTCCCTGCCTCGTGGACAGCCCGAAGACCCCCCTGACTTATTCCCGACGCCAACACCTCTCATATATACCCAAACTTCCAGAAAGAAACCTAGATCGGAAGTTCCGCCGTCCGGAGAGGGGCCATCATCATCGGAGGCCATGGAGGAGGATCCCGGAGAGGCCATCGTCGCCATGAAGGCCAAGGACTAGAGGGAGACCCTCTTCCCATCCAGGGGGGAGGCCATGGAGGAGGAAGCACAAGGGGGAGAACCTCTCCTCCTCTCTCTTGGTGGCACCGGAGTGCCATCGAGAGGGGAATCATTGCCACGGTGATCGTCTTCATCAACATCACCATCACCATCACCATCCTCATCTCTTTTACGCGGTCCACTCTCCCGCACCCCGCTGTAATCCCTACTTGAACATGGTGCTTTATGCCACATATTATGATCCAATGATGTGTTGCCATCCTATGATGTTTTGAGTAGATATCCTTTGTCTTTGGGTTGATTGATGATCTAGATTGGTACGAGTTGTACATTTTATTTTGGTGCTGTCCTATGGTGCCCTCCGTGTCGCGCAAGCGTGAGGGATTCCCACTGTAGGGTGTTGCAATACGATTCGCTTATAGTGGGTTGGTGAGTGACTGAAACACAAACCCGAGTAAGGGGGTTGTTGCGTATGGGAATAAAGAGGACTTGATGCTTTAATGATATGGTTGGGTTTTACCTTAATGATCTTTAGTAGTTGCAGATGCTTGCTAGAGTTCCAATCATAAGTGCATATTATCCAAGTAGAGAAAGTATGTTAGCTTATGCCTCTCCCTCATATGAAATTGCAATGACGACTACCGATCTTGCTAACAATTGCCTAGGACAATTCCGCACACCGACCCATCATTATTCCACACTCGCTATTTATAATATTTAGTAATATATTCTAATTTTATGATAACAGCACCTACTTTTATATTTTAGCTCTCCGATATCATGCAAAGTTATCCTCTTCATACCCACAACGTAGTTTTATTTCTCGTTTCTAGTTGAAAGCAAACGTTCGGTGCACGTAGAGTCGTATCACTGGCAGATAGCACTTGAGAGAATATTGATCTTACCTTTAGCTCCTTGTGGGTTCGACACTCCATACTTATCACTTCCACCTTTGGAAATTGCTTCGATGATTCCCTGCACTTGGGGATTATCACACTTCACTCTTCACCTTTCATCACAACAACAACACTGCTTACCTTCTTTTATATGTTGATGATATTATCCTCACAGCTTCCTCACAACAATTTTTAGATCATATTATTTCTCTTCTTCGCCATGAATTCTCTATGACAGATTTAGGTCTTCTTCACCACTTCTTACGTATTGCCGTTATCCGTGACTCCTCTGGTCTTTTCTTGTCTCAATGTTAGTACACTTTGGATCTTCTTTCTCGTGCTGGTATGCTTGATTGTCAAACTTCCCGTACCCCTGTTGATACAGGTTCCAAACTCTCTACCGACGGTGATCCTTTCTTTGATCCTTCTGTTTATCGTAGTCTTACCGGTGCACTTCAGTATCTCACTCTCTCTCGTCCTGAAATTTCTTTTGCTGTCCAACAAGCTTGTTTATACATGCATGATACTCGTATTCCCCACTACAATCATGTCAAATGTATTCTTCGGTATCTCAAAGGCACACTAGACTTAGGTCTTCATATCAACAACTCCTCTGCCACCTCCTTGACAGCTTACTCTGATGCAGTCTGGGCTGGTTGTCCAGATACTCGTAGGTCCACATCCGGATTTTGTGTTTTTCTTGGTAACAATTTGGTTTCTTGGTCTTCAAAAAGGTAGGTTACGATCTCCCGCTCATCTGCTGAAGCTGAGTACCACGCTGTGGCTCATGCGGTTGCTGAAACGGTTTGGTTGCGCCAGTTGTTGTCGGAGCTGCACCGTCCTATTGAGCAAGCTACCATTGTTTACTGTGATAATATTTCAGCTATCTGCATGTAATGGAATCCGGTTCAACACCGTCGCACCAAGCATATTGAGATCGACATTCATTTTGTTCGAGAGAAGGTGGCTCTCGGTCAAGTTCGCATTCTTCACATGCCTACTTCTGCTCAGTTCGCTGATATCTTTACTAAAGCCCTGGTGACTACTCCGTTTCAAGACATTCGTTTCAGCCTCAGCGTCACCGAGCCTACCGTTGACACTGTGGGGGGATGTTAGAATACAACTTGTAAAAGGATTAAGACTCCTACTTGGTTTGTAATAAGGCTAGGTCAGGTGTGGCTTGGCTCTTATATATACTTCTTGTACCAGCACAATATTGTATCAACAATTATTCAATACAATTCTACACTATGATATACAAAAGATAGATGATGAGACGACGTACTTCACCACTTCCTCTCCGATTCCTTTCCCTAGGGGTCACTGAAGCGGCGGTGCCTTGCCCTTGAGGAGCAAGGGTTGGAGGTGTCGGGTGCCATAGTTCGCCCCGCTGCCTAACCGAGGAGGGCGCAAACTCCGATAGTCCGACGTGCGGATGCGAAGCTTGAGCTGCCCCTCTAGATCACCGGGGAGGAGGTGGAGCTCGAGCTCCCACCCTTGTCCATCTGTGACCTACGAAGGGCGATGCATAGGGTGAGCTCCTCGTCGTTCGAGGCGGAGCTTGAATCCGACTTGGCGAGCGTGTCCCAGTCAATGAGGTCAGCCAGGATGTTGGATCCGTTGCTACAACCACCCATGGTGGCACAGGGAGGGAACCGGTTGGGGAGGGGATCGAGCAGAGCAAAGTGGAGTGTGGAAGGGGAGCCGAGAAGGATGTGGTGGGGTTTATGTGGGGTTATGGTGGGCAAGCATTGGCCGACCTAATGTGGGGGCCACGTCCGGGCATCTCCGAACCTCCTAATATCTGGCCTACATATAGGATGGGTTTGAGGGGTGCCGGACAGCCCACACATTTGGGACATGTTTGAGGGGTCTGGTTGGGTGCAATTTTTTGGTCTGGGAAGCGTCCAGGCTGTCCGCTTGGACAAATGGGGGAGAGCAGGAGGTCTGGTTGTAAATGCTCTAAGTTATTTCAAGATTTTTATTTTTTTTAAATGCTACATATCATGTTATTACTTTTGAAATATATTTTTAATAATATAAGCAAATAACTCTCTCGGCCTCTGCATATAGAGGGGAGAAATTCACACATTAAGAACTTAAGTGTTGCAAACATTAATTTTAAACGGGGCCCATGTGTATATATATATCTCTCGATAGTTTGCTCCAACCCTTTTCTCATGTGCTCTTGATGCTCCGGCACATGTGTCAATGGCTTAGTCATAAACAACCATAGACAAGGACATAGCCTGCAAGGGAGTGGAGATGTTTTTATTACAAAAAATAGTATGGTTTCGACAACGCCAAAAGGACTAGAGTAAATGCAATAGCATCCTTGCAAGTTATTTACCAGACATAAGTGATACTAAATGAGGAGGATGAAGATTGCAAACTACCATGACCACAAACCAATTCATATATTCAAAATGAGATTCAATAAATAGATACTAGATGGTGTCCTCCTAACTGATGAACCATTAAGTTTATTGTCATTCAATTTCTTTTACATAAATGAAAAGGTGAAAACAATCCTATCAAAAATTCTCTCTCTCTCTCTCTCTCTCTCTCTGTGTATAAACCAAACACCCAACCGAATTTGGGGTTACTGACTTTTTTCTGGTTTTTCTTTTGTTACAGATTTTAGTTCATAATTGTTGCTAACTTAATTTGTAAGAAAAAGATGACATTTGAATTTTTGGTTAAACCAAATGTACACCCCTCTTCACACTAGTAGAAAACTGGGCTTTGGTCACAGGGCAATATTCACATTAGTCCCGGTTCAGTCACGAACCGGGACTAATGTGAGCATTGGTCCCGGTTCGTGCGGCCAGGGGCCTGCCGGGCCTCGTGGGGGCATTGGTCCCGGTTCGTCCGGCCTCTTTGGTCCCGGTTGGTGGGACAAACCGGGACCAATGGGCCTCGCTCCTGGCCCACCACCATTGGTCCCGGTTGGTGGCTTGAACCGGGACCAGAGGCTCACCCTTTAGTCCCGGTTCATACCACAAACCGGGACTAAAGGGTTGGTCCTAGTTGCGGTCAAAGTTTAGTCCCACCTCGCCAACCGAAGGGCGCTCACACCAGTTCATAAGCCCGTCCCTCTCTGCCTTGTTGAGCTCCTCCCAAAGTGAAAATAGATGCCCTTATACAGGGAATTTGACCTAAATTCAGATTAAATTTCTTTGAATTTCATAGAAATTTATTATGAATTTAGGTTGAATTTTCTCTATAGGCGCATCTATGTTCATTTTTTTATAGTAAATAAAATAAATAAACCTTAATAAACTAAATAAAAATAAATAAACCTTAATAAAATTAAATAAAATAAACTATAGTAAATAAAATAAATAAACCTTAATAAAATAAATAAAGCAAAAGAAATAAAGTAAAATACATAAGTAATTAGAAACAAAATGGAATAAAATAAATAAGTTTTTTGTTGTAAGTAGAAACAAAACAAAATAAATAAAGCAAAAGAGAAAACAAAAACAGGGAAAAAATTATGCCACCTAATGGGCCACCACGGCCTGAATATGACTTGAAACCCATCCATGGGCCAGGATTCAGGCCCGCAGAAGGCCCAGTAGGCACCACAGGCAAAGATAAGGGTTAGGCCCGAAAGCCTGCAGTTGAGAGGAGCTCGAGAGGGTGGGCGCAGCAGCGCTTATAAACCACTCTCGAGCTCTCTCAACTAGTGAGGTGGGACTAAAATTTTGACGCGGGGCAGCACAAGGCCTTTGGTCCCGGTTGGTGCCACCAACCGGGACTAAAGGGGGGCATGCGTACCGGTTCGTGGCACCAACCGGGACCAATGCCCCCCCCTTTAGTCCCGGTTGGTGCCACCAACCGGGACCAATGTGTTTCCTATATATACCCCATGGCCACAGCAGAGCACTCCACAGTGCTCTGTTTTTTCTGGCCGGCGAGGGGAGGGCATTTGGGTGCTCTAGCTCACCTTCTATGCACATGAGGTGTTCGATGAAATGTCTGAGCCACACTAGTTAATCTTTCTCCTCTCGAAACTCGACCTCCGAGCTCCATTTTCCCTGAGATTTGTCTAGGTTTAGTGGTCCGTCACGTCCCGTCCCCGTCTTCACCGCCGTCGATCGCCCGCGCTGATCTCATCGCCAGCACCACCGTGGTGAGCCTCTTGTTCTTATCTTCTTTCTGGAAAAAAAAATCTTACTTTAGATAGATACTTGTCTAATTTTGTTACTTTTATTATTCCTTCTTATTACATAGTGCGATGGTTTTGGTATCCGCCCCCGTCGGCCCTCGTCCTGTCTATGATTCGGCTGTGGTATATATTATCTTTTTATAACTATTTGGTTCATCTATTGTTTATGACAAATATGCCGACCAACGTGCACATAGATTTTATTTATCTAGGAGGTGGTTGAACCGGAAATTCCAACCGACCCTATTATCAAGAGGTTAAATTTAGTTGAAGAAGAAAACAATTACTTGAAGGAAAAAATAAAAAAAATTGAGGAGGAGAAGATGATATTGGAGTTGCATGTTGCGGATGTCGTCGATGATCACAAGATCAAGATGGATGCAATGCGCTTGAAGATTATAAAGATTAGAAAATATGCCATTCATACCGAGGCTTCGTATCATTATGCCGTTGGATCAATTGTTACCTTGGTTGCGATTATGATCGCATTTGTTTTCACATTGAAATGTTTTACATAGTTTCAATGTATGGTTTAATTAATTAGATGCTCTGGAGAGCTATATATATGTTGTTAGATGAGAACTATGTATGTACTTTGGTTTTAATGTGATGATGAACTTCTATTAATTTGGTCACTTAATTATCTATTCATGATGTTCTGTAATGGTTTTTGACACACTTAATTATATATAATGCACGCAGATGAACCGGCAATGGATGTACGGTGATAGACACACCTCTGAGTACATTAAGGGCGTGCATGATTTTCTCGAAGTGCTGAGGCAAACAAGTAGAATGGTTTTATGTGTTGTCCATGCCCTACATGTGGGAATACGAAGTCTAACTCTAACCGGAAAATCCTTCACACCCACCTGCTTTACAAGGGTTTCATGCCACACTATAATGTTTGGACGAGGCACGGAGAAATAGGGGTTATGATGGAAGACGGCGAAGAAGAAGAGGACGATGACAACTATGTGCCCCCTGAATACGGTGATGCTGCAACGGGGGAAGCTGCTGAAGATCAAGAGGAACCAGACGATGTGCCCAATGATGCTGCAAGGGGGGAAGCTGCTGAAGATCAAGAGGAACCAGTGCCCGATGATGATGATCTCCGCCGGGTCATTGTCGATGCAAGGACGCAATGCGAAAGTCAAAAGGAGAAGCTGAAGTTCAATCGCATGTTAGAGGATCACAAAAAAGGGTTGTACCCCAATTGCGAAGATGGCAACACAAAGCTCGGTACCGTACTGGAATTGCTGCAGTGGAAGGCAGAGAATGCTGTGCCTGACAAAGGATTTGAGAAGCTATTGAAAATATTGAAGAAGAAGCTTCCAAAGGATAACGAATTGCCCGACAGTACATACGCAGCAAAGAAGGTCGTATGCCCTCTAGGATTGGAGGTGCAGAAGATACATGCATGCCCTAATGACTGCATCCTCTACCGCGGTGCGTACAAGGATCTGAACGCATGCCCGGTATGCGGTGCATTGCGGTATAAGATTAGACGAGATGACCCTGGTGATGTTGACGGCGAGCCCCCCAGGAAGAGGGTTCCTGCGAAGGTGATGTGGTATGCTACTATAATACCACGGTTGAAACGTCTATTCAGAAACGAAGAGCATGCCAAGTTGATGCGATGGCACAGTGAGGACCGTAAGAAAGACGGGAAGTTGAGAGCACCCGCTGACGGGTCGCAGTGGAGAAAAATCGAGAGAAAGTACTGGGCTGAGTTTGCAGCTGACCCAAGGAACGTATGGTTTGGTTTAAGCGCGGATGGCATTAATACTTTCGGGGAGCAGAGCAGCAATCACAGCACCTGGCCCGTGACTCTATGTATGTATAACCTTCCTCCTTGGATGTGCATGAAGCGGAAGTTCATTATGATGCCAGTTCTCATCCAAGGCCCTAAGCAACCCGGCAACGACATTGATGTGTACCTAAGGCCATTAGTTGAAGAACTTTTACAACTGTGGAATGGAAATGGTGTACGTACGTGGGATGAGCACAAACAGGAAGAATTTAACCTGCACGCGTTGCTGTTTGTAACCATCAACGATTGGCCCGCTCTCAGTAACCTTTCAGGACAGACAAACAAGGGATACCACGCATGCACGCACTATTTAGATGACACTGAAAGTATATACCTGGACAAATGCAGGAAGAATGTGTACCTGGGCCATCGTCGATTTCTTCCGACCAACCATCAATGTCGAATGAAAGGCAAACATTTCAAAGGCGAGGCAGATCACCGGAAGAAGCCCGCCATGCGTACCGGTGATCACGTACTTGCTATGGTCAATGATTTACACGTAATCTTCGGAAAGGGTCCCGGCGGACTAGCTATTCCGAATGACGCTGAGGGACACACACCCATGTGGAAGAAGAAATCTATATTTTGGGACCTACCCTACTGGAAAGAGCTAGAGGTGCGCTTTTCAATCGACGTGATGCACGTGACGAAGAACCTTTGCGTGAACCTACTAGGCTTCTTGGGCGTGTATGGGAAGACAAAAGATACACCTGAGGCACGGGAGGACCTGCAACGTTTGCACGAAAAAGACGGCATGCCTCCGAAGCAGTATGAAGGTCCTGCCAGCTACGCTCTTACGAAAGAAGAGAAAGAAATCTTCTTTGAATGCCTGCTCAGTATGAAGGTCCCGACTGGCTTCTCGTCGAATATAAAGGGAATAATAAATATGCCAGAGAAAAAGTTCCAGAACCTAAAGTCTCATGACTGCCACGTGATTTATGACACAACTGCTTCCGGTTGCATTGAGGGGGCTTCTACCGGAAAACGTTCGGTTAGCCATTGTGAAGCTATGTGCATTCCTCAATGCAATCTCTCAGAAGGTGATCGATCCAGAAATCATACCAAGGCTAAGGAGTGATGTGGCACAATGTCTTGTCAGTTTCGAGCTGGTGTTCCCACCATCCTTCTTCAATATCATGACGCACGTCCTAGTTCATCTAGTCGACGAGATTGTCATTCTGGGGCCCGTATTTCTACACAATATGTTCCCCTTGAAGGAAATATGCCCTAGAGGCAATAATAAAGTATTATATACTTCCTTATATCATGATAAATGTTTATTATTCATGCTAGAATTGTATTAACCGGAAACATAATACATGTGTGAATACATAGACAAACAGAGTGTCACTAGTATGCCTCTACTTGACTAGCTCGTTAATCAAAGATGGTTATGTTTCCTAGCCATAGACATGAGTTGTCATTTGATTAATGGGATCACCTCATTAGGAGAATGACGTGATTGACATGACCCATTACGTTAGCTTAGCACCCGATCGTTTAGTATGTTGCTATTGCTTTCTTCATGACTTATACATGTTCCTATGACTATGAGATTATGCAACTCCCGTTTACCGGAGGAACACTTTGTGTGCTACCAAACGTCACAACATAAATGGGTGATTATAAAGGTTCTCTACAAGTGTCTCCAAAGGTACTTGTTGGGTTGGCGTATTTCGAGATTAGGATTTGTCACTCCGATTGTCGGAGAGGTATCTCTGGGCCCACTCGGTAATGCACATCACTATAAGCCTTGCAAGCATTGTGACTAATGAGTTAGTTGCGGGATGATGTATTACGGAATGAGTAAAGAGACTTGCCGGTAACAAGATTGAACTAGGTATCGAGATACCGATGATCGAATCTCGGGCAAGTAACATACCGATGACAAAGGGAACAATGTATGTTGTTATGCGGTCTGACAGATAAAGATCTTCATAGAATATATGGGAGCCAATATGGGCATCCAGGTCCCGCTATTGGTTATTGACCGGAGAGGTGTCTCGGTCATGTCTACATAGTTCTCGAACCCAAAGGGTCCGCACGCTTAAAGTTACGATGACAGTTATATCATGAGTTTATATGGTTTGATGTACCGAAGGTTGTTCGGAGTCCCGGATGTGATCACGGACATGACGAGGAGTCTCGAAATGGTCGAGACATAAAGATTGATATATTGGACGACTATATTCGGACACCGGAAGTGTTCCGGAGAAGTTTCGGATTAAACCGGAGTGCCAGAGGGTTACCGGAACCCCCCGGGGAAGTATTGGGCCTTAGTGGGCCTTGAGGGGAGAGAGAGGGCAGCAGCCAGGAGGTGGCGCGCCCCCTCCCAGGAGGAGTCCTAGTTGGACTAGGAGAGGGGGGCGCAGCCCCCTTTCCCTCTCCCTCTCCCTCTCTTTCCTTCCCCCCTTCTTTTCCTAGTAGGACTAGGAAAGGGGAGTCCTACTCCTACTAGGAGGAGGACTCCCCCTCTCTCCTTGGCGCGCCTAGGGCAGCCGGCCTCCCCCTTGCTCCTTTATATACGGGGGCAGGGGGCACCTCTAGACACACTGGATATACGATATTTTAGCCGTGTGCGGTGCCCCCCTCCACCATATTACACCTCGATAATACTGTTGCGGAGCTTAGGCAAAGCCCTGCGTCGGTGGAACATCATCATCGTCACCACGCCGTCGTGCTGACGAAACTCTCCCTCAACACTCGGCTGGATCGGAGTTCGAGGGACGTCATCGAGCTGAACGTGTGTAGAACTTGGAGGTACCGTACGTTCGTTACTTGATCGGTCGGATCGTGAAGATGTACGACTACATCAACCGCGTTGTGATAACGCTTCCGCTGTCGGTCTACGAGGGTACGTGGACAACACTCTCCCTTCTCGTTGCTATGCATCACCATGTTTTGCGTGTGCATAGGAATTTTTTTGAAATTACTACGTTCCCCAACAGTGGCATCCGAGCCTGGTTTTATGCGTTGACGCTATGCACGAGTAGAACACAACTGAGTTGTGGGCGATATAAGTCATACTGCTTACCAGCATGTCATACTTTGGTTCAGCGGTATTGTGAGATGAAGCGGCCCGGACCGACATTACGCGTACGCTTACGCGAGACTGGTTTCACCGTTCGGAGCACTCGTTGCTTAAAGGTGACTGGCGGGTGTCTGTCTCTCTCACTTTAGTTGAACCGAGTGTGGCTACGCCCGGTCCTTGCGAAGGTTAAAATAGCACCAACTTGACAAACTATCGTTGTGGTTTTGATGCGTAGGTAAGAACGGTTCTTGCTAAGCCCGTAGCAGCCACATAAAACTTGCAACAACAAAGTAGAGGACGTCTAACTTGTTTTTGCAGGGCATGTTGTGATGTGATATGGTCAAGACATGATGTGATATAATTTGTTGTATGAGATGATCATGTTTTGTAACCGAGTTATCGGCAACTGGCAGGAGCCATATGGTTGTCGCTTTATTGTATGAGATGCAATCACCATGTAATAGTTTTACTTTATCACTAAGCAGTAGCGATAGTCGTAAAAGCAATTAGTTGGCGAGACGATAACGATACTACAATGGAGATCAAGGTGTCACGCCGGTGACGATGGTGAACATGACGGTGCTTCGGAGATGGAGATCACAAGCACAAGATGATGATGGCCATATCATATCACTTATATTGATTGCATGTGATGTTAATCCTTTATGCATCTTATCTTGCTTTGTTTGACGGTAGCATTATAAGATGATCTCTCACTAAAATTTCAAGATAAAAGTGTTCTCCCTGAGTATGCACCGTTGCGAAAGTTCTTTGTGCTGAGACACCACGTGATGATCGGGTGTGATAGGCTCTACGTTCAAATACAACGGGTGCAAAACAGTTGCACACGCGGAATACTCAGGTTAAACTTGACGAGCCTAGCATATGCAGATATGGCCTCGAAACACAGAGACCGAAAGGTCGAGCGTGAATCATATAGTAGATATGATCAACATAGTGATGTTCACCATTGAAACTACTCCATCTCACGTGATGATCGGACATGGTTTAGTTGATTTGGATCACGTAATCACTTAGATGATTAGAGGGATATCTATCTAAGTGGGAGTTCTTAAGTAATATGATTAATTGAACTTAAATTTATCATGAACTTAGTACCTGATAGTATCTTGCTTGTTTATGTTAATTGTAGATAAATGGCCCGTGCTGTTGTTCCGTTGAATTTTAATGCGTTCCTTGAGAAAGCTAAGTTGAAAGATGATGGTAGCAATTACATGGACTGGGTCCGTAACTTGAGGATTATCCTCATTGCTGCACAGAACAATTACGTCCTGGAAGCACCGCTAGGTGCCAGACCTCCTGCAAGAGCTACGCCAGAAGTTATTAACATCTGGCAGAGCAAAGCTGATGACTACTCAATAGTTCAGAGTGCCATGCTTTACGGCTTAGAACCGGGTCTTCAACGACGTTTTGAACGTCATGGAGCATATGAGATGTTCCAGGAGTTGAAGTTAATATTTCAAGCAAATGCCTGGATTGAGAGATATGAAGTCTCCAATAAGTTCTATAGCTGCAAGATGGAAGAGAATAGTTCTGTCAGTGAGCATATACTCAGAATGTCTGGGTATAATAATCACTTGGTTCAACTGGGAGTTCAACTTCCGGATGATTGCGTCATTGACAGAATTCTTCAATCACTGCCACCAAGCTACAAGAGCTTCGTGATGAACTATAACATGCAAGGGATGAATAAGACAATTCCCGAGCTCTTCGCAATGCTAAAGGCAGCGGAGGTAGAAATCAAAAAAGGAGCATCAAGTGTTGATGGTCAGTAAAACCACTAGTTTCAAGAAAAAGGGCAAAGGGAAGAAGAAAGGGAACTTCAAGAAGAACAGCAAGCAAGTTGTTGTTCAGGAGAAGAAATCCAAGTCTGGACCTAAGCCTGAAACTGAGTGCTTCTACTGTAAGCAGTCTGGTCACTGGAAGCGGAACTGCCCCAAGTATTTGGCGGATAAGAAGGATGGCAAGGTTAACAAAGGTATATGTGATATACATGTTATTGATGTGTACCTTACTAATACTCGCAGTAGCACCTGGGTATTTGATACTGGTTCTGTTGCTAATATTTGCAACTCGAAACAGGGGCTACGGATTAAGCGAAGATTGGCTAAGGATGAGGTGACGATGCGCGTGGGAAATGGTTCCAAAGTCGATGTGATCGCCGTCGGCACGCTACCTCTACATCTACCTTCGGGATTAGTTTTAGACCTAAATAATTGTTATTTGGTGCCAGCGTTGAGCATGAACATTACATCTGGATCTTCTTTAATGAGAGACGGTTATTCATTTAAATCAGAGAATAATGGTTGTTCTATTTATATGAATAATATCTTTTATGGTCATGCACCCTTGAAGAGTGGTCTATTTTTAATGAATCTCGATAGTAGTGATACACATGTTCATAATGTCAAAGCCAAAAGATGCAGAGTTGATAATGACAGTGCAACTTATTTGTGGCACTGCCGTTTGGGTCATATCGGTGTAAAGCGCATGAAGAAACTCCATACTGATGGAATTTTGGAATCACTTGATTTTGAATCACTTGGTACTTGCGAACCGTGCCTTATGGGCAAGATGACCAAAACACCGTTCTCCGGAACTATGGAGAGAGCAACAGATTTGTTGGAAATCCTACATACAGATGTATGTGGTCCGATGAATATTGAGGCTCGTGGCGGATATCGTTATTTTCTCACCTTCACAGATGATTTGAGCAGATATGGGTATATCGACTTAATGAAACATAAGTCTGAAACATTTGAAAAGTTCAACGAATTTCAAAGTGAAGTTGAAAATCATCGTAACAAGAAAATAAAATTCCTACGATCTGATCGTGGAGGAGAATATTTGAGTTACGAGTTTGGCCTACATTTGAAACAATGCGGAATAGTTTCGCAACTCACGCCACCCGGAACACCACAGCGTAATGGTGTGTCCGAACGTCCTAATCGTACTTTATTAGATATGGTGCGATCTATGATGTCTCTTACTGATTTACCGCTATCGTTTTGGGGTTATGCTTTAGAGACGGCTGCATTCACTCTAAATAGGACACCATCAAAATCCGTTGAGACAACGCCTTTTGAACTATGGTTTGGCAAGAAACCAAAGTTGTCATATCTTAAAGTTTGGGGTTGCGATGCTTATGTGAAGAAACTTCAACCTGATAAGCTCGAACCTAAATCGGAGAAATGTGTCTTCATAGGATACCCAAAGGAGACTGCTGGGTACACCTTCTATCACAGATCCGAAGGCAAGATATTCGTTGCTAAGAATGGATCCTTTCTAGAGAAGGAGTTTCTCTCGAAAGATGTGAGTGGGAGGAAAGTAGAACTTGATGAGGTAACTATACCTGCTCCCTTATTGGAAAGTAGATCATCGCAGAAATCAGTTTCTGCGACACCTACACCAATTAGTGAGGAAGTTAATGATAATGATCATGAAACTTCAGATCAAGTTATTACTGAACCTCATAGGTCAACTAGATCAAGATCCGCACCAGCGTGGTACGGCAATCCTGTTCTGGAGGTCATGTTTCTAGACCATGATGAACCTACGAACTATGAAGAAGCGATGATGAGCCCAGATTCCGCAAAATGGCTTGAAGCCATGAAATCCGAGATGGGATCCATGTATGAGAACAAAGTATGGACTTTGGTTGACTTGCCCGATGGTCGGCAAGCCATTGAAAATAAATGGATCTTCAAGAAGAAGACTGGCGCTGATGGTAATGTTACTGTCTATAAAGCTCGACTTGTTGTGAAAGGTTTTCGACAAGTTCAATGGATTGACTACGATGAGACCTTCTCACCCGTGGCGATGCTTAAGTCTGTCCGAATCATGTTAGCAATTGCCGCATTTTATGATTATGAAATTTGGCAAATGGATGTCAAAACTGCATTCCTGAATGGATTTCTGGAAGAAGAGTTGTATATGATGCAACCGGAAGGTTTTGTCGATCCAAAGGGAGCTAACAAAGTGTGCAAGCTCCAGCGATCCATTTATGGACTGGTGCAAGCCTCTCGGAGTTGGAATAAACGCTTTGATAGTGTGATCAAAGCATTTGGTTTTATACAGACTTTTGGAGAAGCCTGTATTTACAAGAAAGTGAGTGGGAGCTCGATAGCATTTCTGATATTATATGTGGATGACATATTACTGATTGGAAATGATATAGAATTTCTGGATAGCATAAAGGGATACTTGAATAAGAGTTTTTCAATGAAAGACCTCGGTGAAGCTGCATATATATTAGGCATTAAGATCTATAGAGATAGATCAAGACGCTTAATTGGACTTTCACAAAGCACATACCTTGACAAAGTTTTGAAAGTTCAAAATGGATCAAGCAAAGAAAGGGTTCTTGCCTGTACTACAAGGTGTGAGATTGAGTAAGACTCAATGCCCGACCACTGCAGAAGATAGAGAGAAGATGAAAGATGTTCCCTATGCTTCAGCCATAGGCTCTATCATGTATGCAATGCTGTGTACCAGACCTGATGTGTCCCTTGCTATAAGTTTAGCAGGGAGGTACCAAAGTAATCCAGGAGTGGATCACTGGACACGGTCAAGAACATCCTGAAATACCTGAAAAGGACTAAGGATATGTTTCTCGTTTATGGAGGTGACAAAGAGCTCATCGTAAGGGGTTACGTTGATGCAAGCTTTGACACTGATCCGGACGATTCGAAATCGCAAACCGGATACGTATTTACATTGAACGGTGGAGCTGTCAGTTGGTGTAGTTCTAAGCAAAGCGTCGTGGCGGGATCTACGTGTGAAGCGGAATACATAGCTGCTTCGGAAGCAGCAAATGAAGGAGTCTGGATGAAGGAGTTCATATCCGATCTAGGTGTCATACCTAGTACATCGGGACCAATGAAAATCTTTTGTGACAATACTGGTGCAATTGCCTTAGCAAAGGAATCCAGATTTCACAAGAGAACCAAACACATCAGAAGACGCTTCAATTCCATCCGGGATTTAGTCCAGGTGGGAGACATAGAAATTTGCAAGATACATACGGATCTGAATGTTGCAGACCCATTGACTAAGCCTCTTCCACGAGCAAAACATGATCAGAACCAGGACTCCATGGGTGTAAGAATCATTACTATGTAATCTAGATTATTGACTCTAGTGCAAGTGGGAGACTGAAGGAAATATGCCCTAGAGGCAATAATAAAGTATTATATATTTCCTTATATCATGATAAATGTTTATTATTCATGCTAGAATTGTATTAACCGGAAACATAATACATGTGTGAATACATAGACAAATAGAGTGTCACTAGTATGCCTCTACTTGACTAGCTCGTTAATCAAAGATGGTTATGTTTCCTAGCCATAGACATGAGTTGTCATTTGATTAATGGGATCACCTCATTAGGAGAATGACGTGATTGACATGACCCATTACGTTAGCTTAGCACCCGATCGTTTAGTATGTTGCTATTGCTTTCTTCATGACTTATACATGTTCCTATGACTATGAGATTATGCAACTCCCGTTTACCGGAGGAACACTTTGTGTGCTACCAAACGTCACAACGTAAATGGGTGATTATAAAGGTGCTCTACAGGTGTCTCCAAAGGTACTTGTTGGGTTGGCGTATTTCGAGATTAGGATTTGTCACTCCGATTGCCGGAGAGGTATCTCTGGGCCCACTCGGTAATGCACATCACTATAAGCCTTGCAAGCATTGTGACTAATGAGTTAGTTGCGGGATGATGTATTACGGAACGAGTAAAGAGACTTGCCGGTAACAAGATTGAACTAGGTATCGAGATACCGACGATCGAATCTCGGGCAAGTAACATACCGATGACAAAGGGAACAACGTATGTTGTTATGCGGTCTGACCGATAAAGATCTTCGTAGAATATGTGGGAGCCAATATGGGCATCCAGGTCCCGCTATTGGTTGTTGACCGGAGAGGTGTCTCGGTCATGTCTACATAGTTCTCGAACCCAAAGGGTCCGCACGCTTAAAGTTACGATGACAGTTATATCATGAGTTTATATGTTTTGATGTACCGAAGGTTGTTCGGAGTCCCGGATGTGATCACGGACATGACGAAGAGTCTCGAAATGGTCGAGACATAAAGATTGATATATTGGACGAGAGAGAGGGCAGCAGCCAGGAGGTGGCGCGCCCCCTCCCAGGAGGAGTCCTAGTTGGACTAGGAGAGGGGGCGCAGCCCCCTTTCCCTCTCCCTCTCCCTCTCTTTCCTTCCCCCCTTCTTTTCCTAGTAGGACTAGGAAAGGGGAGTCCTACTCCTACTAGGAGGAGGACTCCCCCTCTCTCCTTGGCGCGCCTAGGGCAGCCGGCCTCCCCCTTGCTCCTTTATATACGGGGGCAGGGGGGCACCTCTAGACACACTGGATATACGATATTTTAGCCGTGTGCGGTGCCCCCCTCCACCATATTACACCTCGATAATACCGTTGCGGAGCTTAGGCGAAGCCCTGCATCGGTGGAACATCATCATCGTCACCACGCCGTCGTGCTGACAAAACTCTCCCTCAACACTCGGCTGGATCGGAGTTCGAGGGACGTCATCGAGCTGAACGTGTGTAGAACTTGGAGGTACCATACGTTCGGTACTTGATCGGTCGGATCGTGAAGACGTGCGACTACATCAACCGCGTTGTGATAACGCTTCCGCTATCGGTCTACGAGGGTACGTGGACAACACTCTCCCTTCTCGTTGCTATGCATCACCATGTTCTTGCGTGTGCGTAGGAAATTTTTTGAAATTACTACGTTCCCCAACACCCCTTTGAGAGGTTCATGGGAGTCCTAAAGAAATATGTCCGTAACCGCTCTAGGCCAGAAGGAAGCATCTCCATGGGCCATCAAACAGAGGATGTCATTGGGTTTTGTGTTGACTTCATTCCTGGCCTTAAGAAGATAGGTCTCCCTAAATCGCGGTATGAGGGGAGACTGACTGGAAAAGGCACGCTTGGAGGGGACTCAATAATATGCAGGGACGGATATTCTTGCTCTCAAGCACACTACACAGTTCTACAGAACTCTACCTTGGTGACCCCGTATGTCGATGAACACAAGAACAGTCTGCGCTCCAAGCACCCGGAGCAGTGTGACGACTAGATTACATGTGAACACATCAGGACTTTCAGCAGTTGGTTGGAAACACGTCTCAAAGGTGACAACACTGTTTGTGATGAGCTGTACTCGTTGTCCAGGGGACCATCTTCGACTATATTGACTTACAAAGGATACGAGATAAATGGGAATACATTTTACATGATCGACCAAGATCAAAAGAGCACCAACCAAAACAGCGGTGTCCTCTTTGATGCAGGAACCGAGAGGGGAAAGGACACATATTATGGTTACATAGTGGACATATGGGAACTTGACTACGGACATGATTTTAAGGTCCCTTTGTTTAAGTGCAAATGGGTCAATCTGTCAGGAGGCGGGGTACAGGTAGACCCGCAGTACGGAATGACAACAGTGGATCTGAACAATCTTGGGTACACTGACGAACCGTTCATCCTAGCCAATGATGTGGCACAGGTTATCTATGTGAAGGACATGTCTACCAGACCGAGAAAAAGAAAAGATAAGGAAGCGAATACATCATACGATGAGCCAAAGCGCCACATAGTTCTTTCAGGAAAAAGGGACATCGTGGGAGTGGAGGGCAAGACAGACATATCTGAAGATTATGAAAAGTTTCATGAAATTCCTCCCTTCAAAGTCAAGGCTGATCCAAGCATCCTGATAAACGATGAAGATTATCCATGGTTACGGTGCAATAAGCAAAGGACACAAGCGAAGAAAAAGTGAAGACTTTCTCTCTACAACTATTATGATGATACCATGCCAACTTTCAACCTTTTTGTAGTTCATTTGAAATGCCTGTTGTAACAGATGAGTTTTCGTCCGAAATCCTCATACTTCGAAAGAGATTGTCCATTTTGTACACGAAGTGCATCCAGTTTGCCGTAACCCTCTCAACTTTTTAGCACATGCTATGTGGGTGAAATGATGACACCATGCCAACTTTCCACCTTTTCAGAGTTCATTTGTAGTGCTTTTCAATTTCACGGTCATATAGCTCATGAAAATCAGTAAATGCATGAAAAATAACAAATGAAGTCAGAAAGGGTTGAAAAATGATGATGTGGCTTTGAATGGTGCATTTTGAACACACAAAAAGTCTGGAGTTCAAATAAGTTCAAAAAGATGAAATCCTGATACTTCGAAAGAGATTGTCCGTTTTGTACACGAAGTGCATCCAGTTTTTGCCGTAACCCTCTCAACTTTCTTGCACATGCTATGTGGATGAAATGATGATACCATGCCAACTTTCAACCTTTTCAGAGTTCATTTGAAATGCTTTTCAATTTTAGGGTCTTATAGCTCAAAATAATCAGTAAATGCATGAAAAATGGTGCATGAAAAATAACAAATAAAATAAATAAGTAATTAGAATCAAAATAATATAAACTTTAATAAAAATATATAAGTAGAAACAAAATAAAATAAACTTTAATAACATAAATAAAATTTATGAAACTAAAATTATCAAAGTATTTTCTGTTCAAAACATTATAAGCAACCTCTAGTATTATTGAAACTAAAATTATATAAAATTGATGCAACTAAAATTATCGAAGTATTTTCTGTTCAAAATCATTGAAAGAAAAAATAATTTTCATAAAGAACTTTTTTTGTTAGAAACTTTACTAGCAAAAAGAATTATCATAAAGTAAAATAAATAAGTAATTAGAAACAAAATAAAATAAAATAAATAAGTTTTTTGTTGTAAGTAGAAACAAAAAATAAATAAAGCAAAAAAGAAAACAAAAAAACAGGCAAAAAATAAAAATTATGCCACCTACTGGGCCACCACGGCCTGAATACGACTAGAAACCCATCCATGGGCCAGGATTCAGGCCCGCAGAAGGCCCAGTAGGCCCACAGGCATGTACAGAGAGGTTAGGCCCGTAAGCCTGCTTTAGAGAGGAGCTCGACAGCTCAGGCGCACCGCACCTTATAAACAGGTGCGACTCTCTCTCAGCTAGCGAGGTGGGACTAAACTTTTGACACGGGGCAGCACGAGGCCTTTGGTCCCGGTTGGTGCCACCAACCGGGACTAAACGGGGGCATGCGTACCGGTTCGTGGCGGCCTTTGGTCCCGGTTGGTGGCATCAACCGGGACTAAAGGGGGGCATTGGTCCCGGTTGGTGCCACGAACCGGGACCAATGCTCTCAGTATATAAGAAAGCACTTAGCGTTTTTCAGATTCATCTCTGCATCAGTTCCCCCGCCCCGACGACGCCGCCAGGCTGCCCGAGCTCACCCCATCGACGCCGTCGCCGCCCTCTGCTGCCTCGTCGACGCGCAGCCGCCCCTTCCCCGAGCACGCTGCCGGCGGCCCGCCCCGACCACGCCGCGCGCCCCTGCCCCGACCACGTCGTCGTCGCCCCAGCTGCCCCGACCACGCCGCCGTCGCCTCTGCCTCGCCCTGCCCCGACAACGCCGCCGACGCCTCTGCCCCTGCCCCGACCACGCCGCCGTAGCCTCTGCCCCTGCCCCGACGTGCCGCCGTCACCTTGGTCAGGGCCGGCACTGCCCCCTTCCTCCCTGTCTTTTTTTTGCATTTTTATAAAAATGTATATATGTTCTCTGTGTATATATATGTTCTCTGTGTATATATATGTTCATGTATATATGCAAAAGATAAATTTTAGAAAATTTGGGATTTTGTTCTGTTCATAGATTTTTTTGGTGATATTAATTATTGTAGAATAGGGAAATGTTTGTATATTCATATGAACAATGCATTAGGCAAAACCTTTACTTTTTTTGATATTTTCTATTTGAACATTTTTTTATGAATGAGAGGAAAAAGGAAAATAAGAAGAGGAAGAAAGGAGAAGAGGAGGAGAGGAAGAAGAGGAGAAATAAATAAGAAGAGGAAAAAAGAAGAAAAAGAAGAGGAGAAGAAGAAAGGAATAGAAGAGAAGAAGAAAAAATAGAAAAAATTCTATTTTTTCCTCTTCTCTCCTCTATTCCTTTCTTTTTCTCCTCTTTTTTTTCTTTTTTTTCTTCGATCTTCTCCTCTATTCTTTTCTTCTTCTCCTCTTTTTGTTTCTTCTTCATTTTCTTATGTTTTATCGGGTCTGTCGTCGTCGATATACCCCTCTCCCGATAACTTCAACACGAGGGGGGTTGATATACCCCCTCCCCGATAATATTATTTTCTCATGTACGTTCATTGTCGTTGTCGATATAACCCCCTCCCGATAACTTCAACACGTGGGGGGGGTCGATATACCCCCTCCCCGATAACATTATTTTCCCATGTATGTATGTCGTCGTTGTCGATATATATAACTCCCTCCCAGATAACTTCGACATGATGGATGGTCGATATTTATATCCCCTCTCGACCGTGATAACTTATACCACGGGAGCACCCCCCGGGCCCTCTCGCTCGACCAAAACTCTCGAGGACACCCAAACCCTAGAAAAAAACAATGTCGGTCTCCTACCCCCTCCCGCCGCGCCCCTACCCTTGAAGCGTTGCCGAGGCCACCCCAAACCCGGAATAAGCTAGGTCTACATTTGCACTAATATATCCACCTGCTGTCATGTTTGTGTAAGAATTGCCATGTTGTAATATTTGCAGAAACAATGGAGCACGGACGAGACGAGCAAGCAGAACAGGTGTTGGGGGACATAATCTTAGCCGGAGGTGATATCTTGTCGTATCTTAACGACAATGATGGTCTGGAAGAACAGGGTGAAGAAGCAGGCTATGGTGATCGAAGAGTGGAGGAGGAAAGACATGATTATGATGGCTCCGGTGACCCAATGCTGGTGCAAGAAGGACCCCATGGTGACGGCTCCGGTGACCGAACAGAGTCCGGCCAGGTAAATATATTAGTTAAGCCTGTGCTGACTAGCTAATTGATGCATTCATTGTTTTGGTATGTACACATATTAATAAACACTCGTCTTTCTTCTTTTTTCTAGCCCCCCGGATCAAGCACAACTTCGGTAAAGAGACGAGGCCCGAAGAGAAAGTTGCGCTCGAATGAAAGGTTTGAGATCACAGCAATCGCGCGCGACGGCCAACCGATTGAACCCATCCGGACAAAGGATGCATTTGCTGCTCAGTGCGGGGTTCTAGTTAGGGACAAGATCCCGATCAGCATCCACCAATGGTATAAGCCTAAGAAGGAAGACCCTGAGGTGTCTTATGTCAATGATATGCAGAAAGATGATCTTTGGACTGAGCTGAAGTCAAATTTCACCCTACCGCCAGAGGAGGATCCGGAGAAGCCAGTTAAAGAGCAATTAATCAAGTCTCATGCTCTTAAGAAGATGGCAGACCTATCCAGGAGGTGGAAGAATGAGCTGAAAACGTTTGTCGACAAAGAAGAGACACCAGAATTCATCGGCCGGTATGAGAAGATCAGAGATCACTGGCCCGCATTTGTGGCCCACAAGACATTGGAAAAGAGTAAGAAGATGTCAGCGACAAACAAGAAGAATGCTGCGAAGAAGAAGCTTCACCATCGCATGGGGTCAGGTGGCTACCTCAAAGCCCGGCCTAAGTGGGCCAAGGCTGAGAATGATCTGCTTGAAAAAGGGATCGAACCACAGACACTGAACTGGACAGACCGTTGCCAGACTTGGTTCTTCGGGGCTGGCGGAACCTTGGACCCTGTATCAGGGAGGTGCGTTTGGACGAACAAGCTTTTGAGAATACCAGTCAAGAAGATTCAGCAATATATCGATGCAGCGCAGGAAGGGACGTTCGTTCCACACAGAGAGAACGACGAGCTCACAATGGCCCTCGGGAATCCTGAGCAGCCTGGACAGACACGAGGCACGCCAGGCTCCGTTCCGTGGAAGGCTGGTTTTCCGGACGCATGCGGTTACAAAAGCCAGGAGAGGAGGAAAAAAATGGAGCAGACCCAAATTCAGAAGCTGCACGAAAGGGTTCAAGCGCTAGAGGAACGAGACGGCAATCGACATGCCGAAACTACCCCCGAAGCTACCCCGCCATCTCAGCGGAGAAGCAGCGTGGCTTCCACCGAGCTGCTTCAGCCGGAGCATGTCTTGACGGCTCCTGCTAGCTACCCCGTGGATGCTATCACGGAGTCTCAACATTGCCACCTTATGGCGCAATGGCAGAACTTCAAAGTCAAGGCGGCTGTTGGCTCTGTTTTACCTCCTGAACCCGGCGCAACCTACCACCGCCGGCCGATTCCAGAAGGATATGCTAGGGTGATGGTGGATGAAATAACGGAGGGATTTGAGGACCTCCAGCTTGACCACCCTACCGGTGAAGGGGAGACTCGGCTGGGTTCTGCTCTGAAGACTCCATGCCTATGGCGGAAGGAGCTCATCAACCTTCCGAACTGGACGGCTCCGGCGAGTAAGGGCACTCCGCCTCCTCCTCCGCCTCCTCCTCCGGCGAGTGATCAGGGCACTCAGCCTCCTTCTTCGGCGCGTGGCGGCACTCCGCCTCCTCCTCCAGCGAGTGATCAGGGCACTCAGCCTCCTTCTTCGGCGCGTGGCGGCACTCCGCCTCCTTCTCCGCCTGCGCCGGCGCGCCAGAGCAGCCAGCCTCCTCCTTCTCCGCCTCGTCAGCAAGGGCGGAAGAGACCCGTCGCCGCTCCGGCTGCTCCGGCGCGTCGTAGTCCTTCTCCTCCGCCTCGTAAGCAAGGAAAGAAGACAGCCGCAGCCCCTCCGTCTGCTCTGCCGGCGTCTAGCAGTACAACTGCCAGAGGCGGGAGGCAATACAGATTCGGTCCTTCTCTGAAGACTCCAGAGAAGTTACCATACGAGAGGACCGAGGAGGAAACCAGGAAGATCGTGCGAGCCGAAGTGACAAACTTCTTTGAAGGGGTGAAAGCAAAGAAACATCCACCTCCGGAGGAGAAGGTAGATCCGGTGAAAGCAAAGCGCACTCTGGCTGCCCTGACAAAACCACCAAAGTCTCCGCCGAGAGGCGACTATGAGCGCATTCTTGCAAAGACATATGCCGAAGCGGAGCGGTCGGGAAGTACTGTCAATGATCAAAGGTTAAAAGAACAACGACCTGCGAAAAAATTGCCCAGCTCGGCGAACAAGCGAACCAATCGTGCCCCCCGCTCAAGATGTCTAAAGACATCGTCGCTAATTAATGATCCGAGGATGGTGGCCGGTTATAGCAATCTTGGAGATTACCAGCCCGACGATGTACATTATGAAATCATGGAGGTGGACGAACACAAATACCATTACGGGAAGCCTCCCATCAAAGATGAAAAATCTCTAACAACGATGATGCGAAGATTACATGATTGGTACATGAAAACCTGCAGAGAGTCTGATGGGATGAATACTTTGACGCTGAGAGTTAAACCGGAGCATGACCTCGTTGGAATTGAGCTGCCGAATGTTCCATTTGAGGAGTTCTTCCAGTTTTTCAATCAAAAGGCCCTCGATAAATCAACGATCACTTGCTACTGTCTGTAAGTAGTACTACTTCTGTCATTAAGTCTCTCTATATAGGTCAGCTCTTTCATTGCATGTATTTATAATTATCCTCACTATATTATGCAGATTGAAGATCGCCGAATTGAAGAAAAGACAAATCGGTGATATTGGGTTCATTAACACAAATCTCATAGATGCATATACGGTTGAAAAACATGCCAAAGAAGCCAAGGCCAACTTGCTACGATCATTGGTATTGAATCAAAACAAAGATATAATACTCTTTCCTTACAACTTCAAGTGAGTGTTACTGTCTTGTGCCTATTCGGTTACCCTTATTAGTCCAGGTTATGGTAATGTAATTGATGACTTATGCATGCATGCGCAGCTTCCACTATATTCTCCTAGAGATTAAGCTTGAGCAGGGAGTAGTAACTGTCTTAGACTCGAGACGAAAAGATCCCCAGGACTATGCGGACATGACTCAAATGCTCGAGAAGTAAGTTAAATCGATCATTATCCACCATATCAGCAACTTTGTTCATTTCCTGATATCAAGTAATTGTTTTCTTTGTCTGGCAGGGTTTGGAGAAAATTCACCACAAAAGCTCCGGGACTGCCGAAGAAGCTGCAATTTAAACTCCCGAAAGTAAGTACTATAGTAGCATGTTCCGCACATCTCCTAGTGATTCAAGCGCTAGTTTCATCAATACCATTTAGCATGCTTGCTTATCAGTTAGATTGACCTCTGTTTCTTGTAAAGTGGTTGTGGCAGGAACAAGGAAATGATTTCTGTGGATACTACGTTTGCGAGTCTATCCGCCACACGACCTGTGAGCGGGGCTACTCTGACGAACAATATGAAGTGCGTAAGCAATAATATTCACAATTTTATTTTATTACCATCATTTCTGTCGAGTTTCATGTATTCATATATATGTATTGACCCCCTTCTTCAAATTAGATCTTTCGAATGCGTGATGAACTCCTAGCGCCAGATCGTATGCGAGCAATTCAAGAGGAATTGGCGGCATTATTCCTTGACCACGTGATCGCTGAAAACGAAGAATACTATGTGGACCCTGTGTTCTTACAATTTAATTAGGAGATTATATTGTAAGAGATAATTATTGTATATATGTAGCCGGTAGTGTCAGATAGATATACGAGAACTTGTTGTTCGACCAATCTCTCGGAGAAGGAGAGGTGGTCGATATCACTTCTCTCTGTATGCATATGTTCATGACGATCTTCTGTTTCCTTCATTTGCTTACTAGCTAGTGTGTCTAGTCTTCTCCATACGTATATAGTACGTAGTGTCGACCAAGCATGGAGATAAGAGAGGACACTTCTCTCTATTAATTAGCTAGCTAACACAATATATGAAACACCTAAATTAACCCCCCAAAACCCCCCAACCTCCCCCCCTTTCAAAAAAAACAAAAACCACAGCCCCCGCTGACGCGTGGATGCCTATTGGTCCCGGTTGGTGTCACCAACCGGGACAAAAGGCCCTACCTATTGGTCCTGGTTGGTGTCACCAACCGGGACCAAAGGCCCCCCTGCCTGGGCTGGCAGCAGCGGCCACGTGGAGGACCTTCTGTCCCGGTTCGTGTAAGAACCGGGACTAAAGGGTTAGGGCTTTAGTAACGACCCTTTAGTCCCGGTTCAAAAACCGGGACAAAAGGCCCTTACCAACTGGGGTAAAAGCCCCTTTTTATACTAGTGTCATGACATAGATCCATATGTATCTTTATAATTGCTTTAAACACCGTAGTATTTTTTTGTTCTTGGAATTATTAGTATAAGGTATAATCTGCAGTGCCTTGCTTGCGAGATTTTTTCGTACAAATCTTAGATCGATTTTCCATTTGACCATCCCACGTTTGAATTGATTCAAAAAATACTAGTATGTGTCACACACACACACACACACACACACACACACACACACACAATTTTTATTGACACGCGGTCTTAATTAGTATGCTCTCTACACTTAGTTAGCATGAATATACACATAAGGATATTCCAAATATTAATATACAATGCTCTTGGTTATAGAATTCTAATGTCTATCATAAAAATGTGTAAAACAAATTTAAGCCAACTTATGATATCTTGTTTTATAATAAACATAAAAAGATGGAAAAAATATGAGGAAACAATTGAAGCCTTTATAGACTAATTTGTGGCACTTGTATAAATCGGTGCATGTATATACATGCACAGCGACCCGCCAATGTGCATGTGTTTTGTGTATATTTTTATATCCTTAATAATATTTCTAGAAGTTTGTACAATCTAACAAATATCTTGATAGAGCTTTCTAGTGTATAATTAAATATAACAAATAGAAAAATGATTATGAGAAATTGTCATTGAAACATTGACTTAGTTGCTTTCCATATGTATCCAAAAATGTAAAGAGCCGCTCTCCCATATATGACCACTACTTTGTACTCTCGAGGCCATGCCTCACCTTTACGCGGTTATGTCTCGAGTCACAGGCACAAAAACACCGGAGAGACCTATCTCTTTGATCTTTCCTGGATGTTGATCTCTCATGGGAGAAACATCTAGACCGCATCCATGCTGGCAAACCATGCCCTCACACCTAAAGATTATTTACTTCATGTCACCGAGCCTTTTATCATGGTCGCCCTAGCCAGTTATGATTTTCGTGTTACATTACTTGGAAAAGTGAAACCTTTCATCCTACCCTTATGCACATATACTTGTGAGCTCTGTTAGTTGGCCGTAACTTAGTCAAATACTAAATTTAGGGAAAAGGGTGAAATAACGGTTGCCATATGCTTAGCCCAAACCTTCACGTGGAGTTTTAAGAGCCTCTCATATTGGTTGATAAAAATAGTTTGCACATTGTATAGTTTTTCCGATATCATTTTTACGTATGGTCTATTCAACCCTTGTTGTATAGCTTATTTCAAATCAACCTTTTATTGATTTTCTCATTTCACGAGTTAACGGTTGGACTGATGCAAAAAACATTTATACTAAACATACATACTTTTTATACATACAATTTATTTATTAATGCACAATTTAATTAGTATGTCTTTGTTTTTGGTTAGCATAATTACACATAATAATATTATAAATATTACCATATTATTCTTTGGTTATATAATCTAGTCTCTATGGTAAAAAAGTTAAACCAAGTTATGTTAGATTTTATTTGTTAATACATTAATAGATCAAAATTGATAAGAAATGTGAGGATAATTAAATAGAGAAAAACACAAAATTTCACAGTCTAACTGTGGCATTTGTATGAATTATATTGTGTGTATATATTCGCACCAGGCACCTATGTATGTGTATGTGTGTGTTTTATGTATGTTTCAATATCCTTACAAATCTTTGTAGAAGCATGTACAGTCTAACAAATATCTTGATAAAAGTTTCTTGTGTATTCTTAAGTATAAGAAATAGAAAAGACTAAGAGCATGTAAGATGTTTACGAGAAATTTTTCATCGAACCATTGGTTTATTTGTTTTACATATTTGTCCGAAATGAGAAGGGTTGCCCTCCATATATATATTTGCCTAAGGTAGTTTAGCGATTACTTCAAGGGCAAGTGAAACTCTTTCGTTGTACCCTTATCTGCATATTTTCTGAGATCGGTAAGTTAGGGAAGAGAGTGATGTAATGACTGAAACGAGTTCCGCCCAAACTTTCTGTTAGAGTAGTCATTATGGTATACGACTTCTAGTCCAAGTCAGTTTTGTACCCCTACCCCAAGTCGGTTTGTACCCTCTTATATACTCTTGTATGCCGCACCAAATCATCAATAAGCAATAGTTTTTATTCAGCTTTCATGGTATCAGATACCGGTCCCAGGGTTTAGGGTATGGCTCCGCCAACGCCACCGCCGCCGCCGCCCGGCTACTTCGAGCGCCGGGCCGCACTCATCGCCAAGGCTGCCAACGCCGCGGCCGCTTCTCTCTCGGCCCTCACCATAGCTCCACAAAACTACCCTGCACCCATCCTCGCCGAACCAATATCTCTTGCTGACACAATCTCCGACGTCAGCCCCTACATCCCCATAGTTCTTGATCTCGCCGCCCACAACTACTACCATTGGAGACATCTCTTCGATCTCCACCTCGGCCGCTGCAACCTGCGCTCGCATGTCGCCGCCAACTGTCTTCCCTGCCCCGACGATCCACAATGGTTGAAAGACGATCTCGCGATCGTCCAGTGGTTCTACACCCGCATCACCACCGAGATTTTCAACATGCTCGATCACGACGGCGCCACCGCTGCCAACATCTGGCACTCCCTCCGTCAGCTCTTCCAAAGCAACACCGACGCTCGGAAAAACGCTCTCCACACCGAGCTTCGCAATATGGTGCAAGGAGACGCCCCGGTGAACCTGTTCTGCCAGCGCATTAAGACCATTAGTGATGAGCTCCGCGAACTCGGCGATACAGTTAGCGACTCACAGCTAATCAATATCGTCGTCGGCGGCCTCAGCAAAGACTTTGACAAGCAAGCCTCGTTCATACCGATGATACGGCCCCGTCCTACCTTCGCTGAAGTTCGTTCCTTGCTACAACTCGCGGCGGAAACACAAGCTCGCAAAGACTCTCGCCCCAAGGTCTTTCATGCTGCAGCTCGTCCTCCTCTGTCGTCTACACCAGCGCCGCCTTCCATGCCGGCTCCTGCCGCCGGGCCGTCCGCATCGTCATCTATTCAGCCGCCCCCAGGCTGGCGTCCTAGTCCGAACTACCGCGGCAAAAACCCTATCTACAGGCCGCCGTCGACTCGTTCGGTTCCGCCTACGACATCACCAGCACCGAGTCCTGCACCACCCACCAGTGCTCCATCTGCGGTTGCATGGCGGCCTCCTCATGATCCTTGGATGGGGCTTGTTCAAGCATGGCCCATGCCCTGGTCCGCTCCGTCCACCCTCGGTGCTCCGCCGGCATACTCAGGTGCCTGGCAACCCGGCCTTCGGCCGCCTACTGGTGCTCCCGGGGTTCTCAACCCCCGACAGCCGGCCAATGCCTATCACGCCGCCCCGACGTATGCTCCTTATGGTCATTACACCACCGACGGCGGCGCCTACTACACACCTCAGTCGGCCCTGCTCCCGACGCCACCCCCACCACAACCGGCCAATGCCTACTACACTCCCCAGCCGACCCTACTGCCTTCACCATCGTATCCGCCGGCACTGCTTCCGACGCCACCCTCACCTGCGACGCCGAGCTGGGATCAAGCTGCCTTTCTCCAGGCCATGAATAACTTTGCTGCACAAGGAAACTCATGTACGGATTGGATCTTTGATTCAGGGGCCTCTAGTCATATGTCTGCATCTAGTAATTGGTTATCTTCTTGCACTAAATCTCCTTTCCCTTCCATTATCCTTGGAGATGGATCATCTATTCCTATATATTGTGTTGGTCAGGCTCAACTTCCCTCTTCCACCAAACCTCTTTTACTTCGCGATGTTCTAGTTGCACCCGCCCTCATTAAAAATCGTATCTCTGTTCGCCAATTTACTTGCGACAATCTAGTTTCGGCTGAATTTGACCCTTTTGGTTTATCTGTGAAGGATTACCTGACCAAGGCCGAGATCGCTCGCTTCAATAGCTCCGGTGATCTTTATTCTCTTAATGGAGTTCCTGCCGCCACCCCTCCAACATCCATGCTGGCCTCCGTCGATCTCTGGCATCGTCGCCTGGGCCATCCCAACCCCGCCGTCTTAGCTTCTATGCTTAGTGAATTTACCATACCATGTAATAGGGACTCTCATAATTCTGTGTTTTGCGAGTCTTGTCAATTAGGCAAACATGTGCATCTTCCCTTTAGTTCCTCTAGTTCTTGTAGCACTTATCCCTTTGAATTAATACATTGTGATTTATGGACCTCTCCCATTGCAAGTGTTTCGGGTTTTAAATACTACCTTGTTATCCTAGATGATTTCACCCACTTTGTCTGGACTTTTCCTCTACGCAACAAATCCGAGGTCCATTCTCTTTTCCTTAATTTTCAACGCTATGTGTCTGTTCTCTTCTTCCTCCCAATTCGCTTTATCCAATGTGACAATGGTCGCGAGTTTGATAACATTAAAAATCATACTTTCTTCTTACAACATGGCATCCTGCTTAGGTTCTCATGTCCCTACACCTCCCCTCAAAATGGTAAAGCAGAACGCTCTCTTCGCACCCTCAATGATATAGTTCACACTCTCCTCATTCAATCATGTATGCCTCCCAAGTTTTGGGCTGAAGCCCTACACATGGCCACCTTCCTTCTAAATATTCGACCTTCTAAAACTAAACCCAACACTACTCCCTATTATTCCCTCTTTCTTTCCCACCCCGACTACTCCGCGGTTCGTGTTTTCGGCTGTCTCTGTTTTCCCAATGCCTACGCCACTTCTGCAAATGAATTGTCACCACGCTCTATCCCATGTGCTTTTCTCGGCTTCTCTGACGAGCACAAAGGCTATCGCTGTCTCGACCTTCACACCGGACACGTTCATGTCTCTCGTCATGTCACGTTTGCTGAGCACATTTTTCCTTTCTCACAACGCACTACTACACCATCCAACACCCCTAGCTCCGCAAACACCCCCTCTCCCCGTCCTTTCCAACTATATACTCCCCTACCTGCCGAACACAACTTATCACCACCACCATTAACACCCACCATAGCCAATCCCAACCATACACTCACCCCACCCGAGACGTCCCCAACACCCCTGACCCCTGCTCCCTCCCCAACACCCCCGGCCCCTACTCCCACTCCACCACCCAGCCCTGCTCCCACTCCACCACCCAGCCCTACTCCTTCGTCCGACTCTTCCGCTGCGCCGGACTCACCAGTACCCACCTTACCCCCTCGTGCTATTCCTACAGCAGCCCCGATTAATGATCATCGCATGCGTACTAGGGCCAAATCAGGATTTCATCAACCCCAAGACCGCCTAAACCTTCATACCTCCGTATCTCTCACTTCTCTTCCAAAGAATTACAAAACTGCTCTACTTGATCCCAATTGGGCCGCTGCCATGCAAGAAGAATATAATGCTTTACTTCAAAACAACACCTGGCAACTTGTTCCTCGTCCTCCCAATACAAATATTGTTTCTGGCAAATGGATTTTTCGCCAAAAGTTCCACTCCGGTGGGAGCCTCTCACGATATAAAGCCAGGTGGGTTTGTCGTGGCTTTTCTCAGCAACAAGGAATTGATTACGAAGAAACCTTCTCTCCTGTTGTTAAACCTAGCACCATTCGCACCGTTCTTAGTGTTGTTGTCTCCTCTTCATGGCCCATTCACCAACTTGATGTTAAAAATGCTTTCCTCCATGGTTCCCTTCAAGAAACTGTCTACTGCCAGCAACCTCTGGGTTTTGAAAATCCATCCTTTCCAACTCATGTATGTCTTCTTCAGAAATCTCTCTACGATCTTAAACAAGCCCCACGAGCTTGGTTTCAACGCTTCTCCTCCTTCATTCAAACAATAGGCTTCACCCCATCTCTCTCCGACACCTCTCTTTTTGTGTATCATCAAACTTCTGACACTGCCTATTTACTTCTCTATGTAGATGATATCATTCTTACCGCCTCCTCTCAAAAGTTCTTAGATCATATTTTCTCTCTTCTTAGATCTGAATTTTCTATGACTGACCTAGGACTCCTTCATCATTTCTTAGGCATTGTTGTTGTTCGAGATTCCTCCAGCCTTTTTCTTTCCCAACGCCAGTATATTCTTGATCTTCTTAATCGTGCTGGTATGCTTGACTGTCAGTCATCTCGCACTCCTGTCGATACTAGTTTTAAACTTTCGGCTACCGGTGAACCCTTTTCCAATCCTACTCTCTATCGTAGCCTAACAGGTGCTCTCCAATATCTCACCATTACTCGTCCTGAAATCTCTTTTGCTGTTCAACAAGCATGTCTCTATATGCATGATCCCCGGGTTCCTCACTATAATCATGTTAAACGCATTCTTCGGTATTTAAAAGGAACTCTCAATCATGGTCTCCACCTCAATAATTCTTCTCCAAACTCGCTTACCGCATACTCTGATGCAGACTGGGCTGGTTGTCCTGACACTCGAAGGTCCACTTCCGGTTTTTGTGTTTTTCTTGGTAACAATTTGATTTCTTGGTCTTCGAAAAGACAGGTTACAGTCTCACGTTCGTCGGCCGAGGCTGAGTATCGCGCTGTGGCACATGCCGTTGCAGATACAATCTGGATTCGGCAGTTACTCTCCGAGCTACACAGGCCTATTGAGCAGGCCACTATTGTCTACTGTGACAACATATCAGCAGTCTACATGACCAGCAATCCAGTTCAACACCGACGCACAAAGCATATTGAGATTGATATTCATTTTGTTCGTGAAAAGGTTGCTCTTGGTCAGGTTCGGGTGCTTCATGTTCCCTCTACGGCTCAGTTTGCTGACATTTTCACCAAGGCACTGCCTACTAAGCCGTTTCAAGATATCTGTTTCAGTCTCAACGTCGTCGAGCCTGCCGTTGATACTGCGGGGGGATGTTAGAGTAGTCATTATGGTATACGACTTCTAGTCCAAGTCAGTTTTGTACCCCTACCCCAAGTCGGTTTGTACCCTCTTATATACTCTTGTATGCCGCACCAAATCATCAATAAGCAACAGTTTTTATTCAGCTTTCACTTTCCGGTAGAGCTTCGAGAGCCTCTCATATTCTCGTTGCACTATCCATTTAGAGACAACGTCCCTCATGGTGCATTGTAAAATATCTTTGTTAATTTGGAGATCATATTGTGTCTAGTCAGAGTAAAATGAAGTGACTATTTCTAAGTCAATTTTAGAGGAATAGTTATTCTCGGTCGATAATCATGGATGTTAGACTAGGGTATTTTCACCCCTTTATATTTCACGTGGAACTTAATGTTCAAATCAAATAATTTGTAGTATCCTATCGACTTCAAAATAGTTATTCCTTAGTTGTCTAAAAAAAAAGAAGACAAAACCTCAAAACAAGGAATGGAACCAAAGTCCTTTCAGATTTTTTTTTTTTTGAAAAAGAGAGCTCCCTCTCCGATTTCCATTAAAAGAAACCACACTGTCTTTTACAGCATACCTAGAACTAAAAGAAGGAACTACCCAAGAGAACTTGAGATGCCGTGAGAGAAGGAGGCATCCCTCCCTCCTCCCAACAGCCACAAGCGACAGGCCTCTCACCCCAGCACAGCCGCCAGGATGCTAGCCCGGAGACGATAATGCTGCTCCATACAACAACATTCAAAAGCAGCGAAGGGTACTCAGTTCTGTTATAGTAGTAGATACCAACTAAGATAACATAGCAGAAAAAACCAGGCTATCTAGGGTGCAGAAAAGAAGGATCTTCATCTCTAGCAAGGAAGGAGCCAAGGAACAGCTTATCATCCTTCAAGCCTCGGGACCCCTGCTCTCCAGCCGTGTGCCGCTCTGAAGATCTTCTCCGCAACCTGTTCAACCTGCCTTACACCCACCGTCATTCGCTTTACTTTTCCTTGGTTTTTCTGCAATACATTCCACTCATGCAACCATTTAATAATATGTTAATTGGAACGCAGGGATCAATAATCCTACTGTTATCATATACAACTTTGTTTCTAAGTTTCCATAATGTCCAGAAAATAGCAGAGATCCCAACTGTCATAAGATCTCTGTCATTTTTATCAAACTTCCTGATCCAAGTCCCAAACAAGTTTTGAATGTTATGAGGAATGTCATGCATGCATGCCAAAAGAGCACTTCATGACCATCCACAACAATCTAGCAATGGAACAACGAAAAAAAAAGATGATCTTTCAGGTATTGCTATAGTGCTATTTTGTTCATCTGACGACAACATTACGTGTTATGAACTAGTACAACCCTGCTTGGATAATAATCACTTAATTTACCAGCACGATGTTTGAACAATTTGACGCGTACTTTGACTAATATCATCATCTCGTGGATAAACAAAACTAAACCAGCATGGGTTTGACTTGCTTCTCCAACCCCAACCGAGATCAATCCGTCACCATTCACCAAAGCAAGTTGTACACGCACACGTACGTCCACACCCTCGTCCCAAGTCAAACATTTGGCGTTTTGGCGCCAAATCCAGGCGCACGCGGCCTGGTTAAGTTAGGCAGCCACCTTCTCCCCCGCGCGCCTCGTCTGCACCTCCAGCTGCTTCCTCCAAGCTCTCCCGCTCCCCATAAAACCACGGCATTGTAGCAGACGTAGCTATCAGATGATCGCCAGTGCACTGTGCACGTCCACCTCATCCTCACGGCCACCACCCACGTCCTGCCGGCCCCAATGGCCAAGTTGCTCGCCATCCCAATCATCGTCATCCTCCATATCGGCCTCATCATGCCGATCGCTGTCTCCGCCGCCGCCATGGCACCAGGAGCAGCAGACGACCGGTCTGCGCTCCTCGGCTTCCTCTCCGGCGTCTCGGCAGACCCCGGCGGCGCCCTCGCCGACTGGGGCCGCTCCCCGCGGTTCTGCAACTGGACCGGCGTCGCGTGTGACCGCAGGCGGCGCGTCACCCAGCTGGTGCTCAGCGGCCGTGGGATCCGCGGCGTGCTCTCGCCGGCGCTGGGGCGGCTGTCCTTCATCTCGGTTCTTGATTTGTCCAGCAACGCGTTCGCCGGGGAGGTCCCTGAGGAGCTGGGCACGCTGTCGAGGCTGACGCAGCTGAGCCTGACGAACAATTTACTCGAGGGCGCGATCCCCGCCGGCATCGGGCTCCTCCGGGAGCTCTACTACCTCGACCTCAGCGGCAACCGGCTCTCCGGCGGCATCCCAAGCACTCTCTTCTGCAATTGCTCTGCGCTGCAGTACATGGACCTCGCCAACAACTCCCTCGCCGGCGACATCCCGTACTCCGGCGAGTGCCGCCTCCCCAGCCTCCGGTACCTCCTTCTTTGGTCTAACGAACTGTCCGGCCCGATCCCGCCGGCGCTGTCCAACTCAGCCATTCTCGAGTGGGTCGACTTCGAGTCCAACTACCTCGCCGGCGAGCTGCCGTCTCGGGTGTTCGACAGGTTGCCGCGGCTACAATACCTCTACCTCTCCTACAACAACCTATCCAGCCACGACGGCAACACCAACCTCGACCCCTTCTTCCTCTCCCTACGCAACTGTACTCGCCTGCAGGAGCTCGAGCTCGCCGGGAACGGCCTCGGCGGTAGGCTGCCGTCGTTCATCGGCGAGCTCTCGCGCAGCTTCCGGCAGATCCACCTTGAGGACAACGCCATCTCGGGCTCCATCCCGCCTAACATCTCCGGCCTCGTCAACCTCACGTACCTCAACCTCTCCAATAACCTCATCAACGGCTCCATCCCGCCGGACTTATCGCGCATGCGGCGGCTCGAGCAGCTGTACCTCTCCAACAACCTCCTCTCCGGCGAGATCCCCCGGTCCATCGGTGAGCTACCGCACCTCGGCCTCCTCGACCTCTCCGGCAACCGCCTCGCCGGCGCCATCCCGGACACGTTCTCCAATCTCACGCAGCTCAGGAGGCTGATGCTGCACCACAACCGCCTTGCCGGTGCCATTCCGCCTAGCCTCGGCGAGTGCGACAACCTCGAAATCCTCGACCTCTCCTACAATGGCCTCCAAGGCAAGATCCCGTCGCACGTCGCCGCCATGAGCAACCTCAAGCTGTACCTGAACCTCTCCAACAACCACCTGGAGGGCTCTCTCCCTCTCGAGCTCAGCAAGATGGACATGATCCTCGCTCTCGACCTGTCGTCCAACGAGCTCGCCAGCACGATCCCGTCGCAGCTCGGTGGCTGCGTCGCGCTCGAGTACCTCAACCTCTCCGGCAACGCGCTGCGGGGCGCGCTCCCGGAAGCCGTCGCGGCGCTGCCGTTCCTGGAGGCGATCGACGTGTCGCGGAACGGGCTCTCGGGTGCCCTGCCAGAGTCCCTGCAGGTGTCCACGTCGCTCCGGGACGCGGACTTCTCCTACAACAACTTCTCCGGCGTGGTGCCCCACGCCGGCGTGCTAGCGAACCTGTCCGCGGCGGCGTTCCGAGGCAACCCCAGCCTCTGCAGCGCCGGGCATATTCCCGGCATTGCGACGTGCGGCGCGAGACGTGCCGATCGCCGGCGTGCGGTGGTCCCCGCCGCGTTCGGCATCGTCGCGGCCGTGTGCATGATGCTGTGCGCGGCCGGGTGCCGGTCGATGGCCACGGCGAGAGAGAGGCAGCGTTCGACGTGGCGCGTGGACATCGAGGAGCAGGCCACGGAAAGGGAGCACCCGAGGATATCCTACAGGGAGCTCTCGGAGGCCACGGGCGGCTTCGCAGAGTCTCGCCTGATCGGCGCCGGGCGGTTCGGCCGCGTCTACGAGGGGACGCTCCGCGGCGGCGCGCGCGTGGCCGTGAAGGTGCTCGCGGACCCGAAGGGAGGCGGCGAGGTGTCCGTCAGCTTCAAGCGCGAGTGCGAGGCGCTCCGGCGGACGCGGCACAAGAACCTCATCCGGGTGATCACCACCTGCAGCACGGCCAGCTTCAACGCACTCGTGCTGCCGCTCATGCCGCACGGCAGCCTCGAGGCGCACCTCTACCCGCACGACGACGACGGCGACGACGGCGGCGGCGGCAGCAGACTAGGCTTCCGGCAGCTCGTGGGCATCGCGAGCGACGTGGCCGAGGGGATGGCCTACCTGCACCACTACGCGCCGGTGAGGGTCGTGCACTGCGACCTCAAGCCGAGCAACGTTCTCCTCGACGACGGGATGCGCGCCGTGATCTCCGACTTCGGCATCGCGCGACTCGTCGCCGGCGCCGAGGCGAGCAGCGACGACTCCGCCGCTCCGTGCAACTCCATCGCCACCGGGCTGTTGCAGGGTTCAGTTGGCTACATCGCACCTGGTACGTGACACACACACATAAGTTTGTGCGTGCATGCATGCATGCTCGATGTGACATTAATTACATTTCACTAATCCTGTGATTAACGGCTAATTTATTTGGTTCAGAGTACGGATTAGGAGGGCACCCGTCGGCGCGGGGCGACGTGTACAGCTTCGGCGTGCTGATCCTGGAGCTGCTCACCGGGAAGCGGCCGACGGACGTGATCTTCGACGAGGGGCTCACGCTGCACGACTGGGTCAGGCGGCTCTACCCGCACGACGTCGCCGGCGCCCTCGCCCACGCGCCGTGGCTGCGGCGGGAAGGAGTGCCACTGCCGGTGGCCGACATGGCGGTCGTGGAGCTGATGGAGCTCGGGCTGGCATGCACGCAGCATTCGCCGGCGCTGCGGCCCACCATGGCGGACGTCTGCCACGAGATCACCATGATCAAGGACGGCCTGGCCAAGCACGCCGGCGCTGACGACGGTGACCGGTCGTTCTCCACGATCAAGGACTCGCTCTTCTCCAACTCAAGTTAATCAACACCCAGAAACCAATTGAGATGACAAGAATTAGAGCATCTCCAATGGATGTTGTAGACAAAAAATAACTAACTTATGCGTCCTCAACATCCGAAAACCACTCTCCAACAGATAGTCCTGGCCATCTCAGGCCCGGCCCTAAAATCCAGGGCCTAGGCCCAATGGGCTTGCCCATGGGCCGGGCTTGGGCCTGAGTTTTGAGCCCACCAGCAGGGCCTGAACGGGCTTGGGCTTTGCATATTGGCATTTTAAGGAAGAGGCCTGGCCCACGGCCCTAAGCCCTAAGGGCTTTTCAGGGCTTTTTACCAGATGGGCCGGGCTTGGGCTTGAAAAGTAGGCCCGATGGTAGGGCCTGGGCCTCAGTTTTTTGCCGTGGGCTTTTTCAGGCCCGGCCCAGCCCGGCCCATGGCCAGATATGCCAACTAATATAGACGCAAGATTTTTACATCTTCATCTCTAGAAGACCTAAAATACAACACGTGGAGATGCAAATTTGCAGCTCCACCCCTACGAGATTAAAACGGTCAGTCGCGCGCCAACCGCCCAACCGCTTTCATTTTCGTTTTGCCCGCCCGTCTGCGGCCCGCCTGCCTCTGCCACCGATGGTTTCTGGCCGAAAACATTGCTGCCACTACCCATCCGTCCATCCCCGACCATGCAACGACCCTGCCGGCCATCCCCGTCACCCGCCACGTCGCGATAGCCACCGAGGACCACCGGTTTGAGTCCGTCCCGTCGCACTTCTGCCGCCGCGTCGCTCGCCCACCGCACCACCCGGTCGCCCAGATCCGGCCGCTCAACCGCCCCCGCTGCCGGTTCCGATGCTGCTCCTCTGCCGCCCGCCTCCAAATCGGTCAAACTGGCCGCTTCTCCGTCGTCGTATCGCCGCCGCGCCGCCGGATGATATGAGCTTCCCCGCCACCCCGCTACCGCTGGATTCGATCAGCACACCCGCCGCTACGCCACTACCGCTTTTCCTCCGCTAGACTCGACCTTCTCGCGTCGCACGGCAATCGCTTCGCCGCCCCGCCGCGACCAATCGGCCGCTTGATTCACAGCTGCGCCACCGACCATTCGAGCTCCTCCCGCCGCATTCAACCTTCCGGCTCTCGTCGCTCGGCTGCCGGCCACCTGCTGCCGACGCTCCTCCCAGCTCACGGCGCTCGGCCGCTGGCGCTCATGCCTACTAGTTTTACATCTTTAAATACATCATCTATTGGAGTTAGACTTTTATATCATCAATATACATCATTTGTTGGAGTTGTCTTTTTTCAAGATGTAACATGCATTTTTTTTATTATCTTACATCTCCAAATTTGCATCATTAGCAGACGCGCCACGTACGTGTGTTGACGTCAAGAATGCATTGCCGCTCGGCTGCTTCGATCATTCCAGTGTCAGTTCCTCGTGGCGCATTAGGGATCTCTCATCTCTGTGGAGGCTGCAAGTACAACAACGTTAGTTTATCCATGGTTGGGGATCGCCTACTACTAGTACTAACGGGTAGTGCTAATTCTTTGAGTTGTTAATTCTTCAATGGAGATGACACTCGATTATGATTAATCCATCCAATATCCATGCAGCAAGCAAAGCAAAGCATGCATGTCGGACTCCATTAGTTAGCCGGCCATGCACGCCTGATCATCATCGCCAGTATTACTACAAGACAAAAGGATCTTGAGTTAGGTCATTATTCAGGTGCTCTCACGACCAAGTTGACATAAACAAACGAGCTGATTAACATTTGCTGCACACATACAAAGCAGGAACTGTTCGCTGCATCTATCTGATGATCTGTAGTACGTTGTTTAATGTTGTTGTGGATTCGGTAAGAACTTCCATACACACTCTTTGGCAGATTACTTAGGCTTTTTGATCGGCACGCTTGCTGGCTTTAATTAGTCGGATTAATGGTATGCAGCAGAAAGCGATCGACGCACTGCTTCTGCTCAGGAAAGATGGTTACCTCAAACAAGTTACTAATGTTTCAAGGGTTTTGACTTTTGACCTGACGAGAATACAAAGCAAAAGGGCTTCAGGATATTTAGTATAAGATGTACAGACAGACAATCTATCTGAAGATGTCAAAGTGACAATATATGTATGATCTTTGCGCGTGTGCGCATGTGTATGTTCAGACTTAGTTTGTGACCCAAACATCATTAACTTAGCTGATGAAAGAACAAAGCTTGAGCCTGATTAATGAAAGGTCAGTAGTATCTGACACGACATTGGAATATTGACCATGCAGTCACCACACATTGTACTACTATAAGATACTTTTTGGGCTCGTTGCAGGCTGAGCAGCAACAAGCAAAGGTTGATGTGATGGTAATTAACGCATATTAAGTGGCTTCTTTTAATTGTTCATGTTGCATCCGCGTATACCAAACTGCGCATATCTCATGCATTTATTTGTCTCAGGTTGTTTTTGTCCAAAAGATGCTTGGGGCATCTCTAATGCGGATTCTCAAATAGAGCGCAAACGTCTGGACCTGTATTTGCCCGCATCCACATGCGCCTGTTCGTTTTCCAGAAAATCCGATGCAAACCAGGGGCTTTACGGACCTCTGCCACATAGGAATTCAACACCCCTGACCCATCCAAAACCGAGTTGGAGCCCACGTATTTCGAGCGGTCTGCACTGTTTCCACGCCCAAACCCGTGCTTTCCCGACTCTCTCCGCTTCGATCGTCACCGCCCTCCAAACCAATTCCCGCGCTTTTCACTGTCCACCGCCCCATGGACCCGTACAAAGACCTACCGAAGCCGGCAGAGGTGGAGGATCTAGAGAAGTTGGCTGACCGCAAGATCAACTCGGCGACATGGCAGGCCCGCTGCCTAAAAAAGAAGGCAAAGGATCAAGAGGAGGTTGCGGCCGACAGAACGAAGGGCGGCGGGGCAGCGGGCAGGGTATGGACGATGGCAGGGGCCGGGCATGACCGGGGGGAGCCGTTGCCGCCGTCCATGCGCCACACGGCCCTGGCCGGAGCAATTTCAGCCGCCCTACTTCTACGCCGTCAAGCAGCTCGGCCGTTAGCAAAAGTCACCGGCCTCTACCGCCGGGTACGTGCCGTATTGCATCGACCTCAATGTGGCACCCCTTCATTTCACTGACTCGGCATCGTCGCAGCTTATCCGATCACGAACATCGGGCGTGGGTCAGCCGGGTGCCCGCTCTCTATTGCTGGTATGTCTTAACCGGGCTAGACATTCTATGATGACATAGACACGGAGTTGTTGAAGATGATCCACGATGGAGGCGGCTTCGAGGATGGATAAGTGGATGACTCAAAGCCAGACTAGAACCTTTGTGATCGGACACATATAAAACCTATGAACTTCTGGCTTTTTTGTGATCGGACGCTATGAACACCGCATTTCCTCATATTGCTATACATGTGGGAGGCCAGACCTGGGAAGACATTTAGGAAATGTAGTTGGATGGCCGGCTCCCGTATGCTTGTCCATAGACAAGCTCGAACTAATCCGTGGACAAATAATGTGCCCATTTCAGGGCATGACATTGGAGATGCCCTTACACCCTCGTTTTTAAAAGAAGAGAAGGTAGTGGAGTGAGAACCATATGCAAGTAATGTTCTAAGAGCATCTCCAATAGCTCATGTAGAAAACTTCCCGTAAAAAGTCGTTTTACGCGGGAAGTTGCCTCATGACTTCTTTTCCTGAAATTCCCTTTTTCTATTTTCCATCAAGCAAGCACACAAATGACATATGTATATTATAATATGATCATAATAATCAAACACGATGTTAATTATATCGAACACACATACTTGATAATAATTTCAATCCCGCAATATATGAAGTTTAGTTTGAAATCCAAATTCAAACATAATAAATGGTCCAAATCATTACAAATAAAACACAATACAAATTTTACTAACCATGAAGCTCCCACAAATGGTCAACTAGATCATCATAGAATTGTTTGTGAATGGTGCGGTTTTCGTTCCGTCGACGCATTTCAAGATAATTTTGCAGCCGTCGATTCATCCCTTTGTGGCTGAACTAGTGATATGTAAACTTTGTTCCCCTCATTCGCATAGCGATAGTCATGCGGTTCTTCTCTCTCATTCTTTATGATCATGTTATGCAATATCGCAGATGCAGTCATGATGCGCCACAAATCCTTTTGTTGCTAGGACCGTGCAGGACCACGGACAATGGCGTAGCGAGCTTGAAGAACCCCAAATGACCGCTCGACATCCTTTCTACATGCTTCATGTTTCACAAAAACGTGTTCTTGTTACCTTGAGGGTTTGATATTGTCTTCACAAAAGTTGCCCATGCAAGATATATGCAATCAGCAAGATAGTAGCCCATGTTGTATTGACGACCATTGATTTTGAAATTCACCAGTGGTGCCTCTCCAAGAGAAAGCCGTGGAAACAAAGGAGGTCTTTGCAACACATTTAGATCATTGTTAGATCTTGGCAATCCAAACTATGAATGCCAAATCCACATATCATTTGATGCCACAACTTCTAGAATTATAGTTGCATCTTTATCTTTTCCTTTGAATTGTGCATGCAATGTTGTAGGACAATTTTTCGACATCGAATGCATGCAATCGATGCTGCCAAGCATACCAGGAAACCTTTTGATGGACCCATCTAAAGAATTCTAGAAGACATGGGATAAACCTTGATGCTATTAATCTTACGAAGTTGAATCTAGTTCAATGTTTTGATATTGTGTTGTGGTGTCACTACTAGAGAAATGCCTATACACAGGAGCTTAGTAGTAGCGCTTTTTAAAAGGCACCGCTGCTACTATTTATCAGTAGCGCTTAGCCCTGGAAAGCGCTGCTACTATGCACTTACCAGTAGCGCTGTATACAGAAAACGAGCTACTACTACAATTGCTAGACCGTTGCCGGCAGGCCAGGCATACTAGTAGTGCTTGTATGTCGAAAGTGCTACTACTACAGGCACCTTATCCACACGCTTCAGCCCGTGCTCGACCTCTCACTCTCCCCCTCACACACTCTCACTCGTGCGCCTCCGCCGTCCCCCGCGCGTCGACGTCCCCCGCGCCGGTCTTCTCCCGCCGGCCGCCCTCGCCCGCGCCGGCTCTCCTTCCCTGCCGGCCACCCTCCCCCGCGCCGGCCTCCTCCCCTGCCGGCCGCCCTCCCGCGCCGGCCCTCCTCCCCCGCCGGCCGCACCCCCCCCCCTCGCGCCGGTCGTCCTCCACCGAGAGGTACTCCTCCTCCCTCCTTCCTCCTCCTCCCTAGTTAATTTTGAATCCTAGCTAGTTAAAAATTTTAGGTTAAATTTTAGAATAATGTAGTAGGTTATGATCTTAGGTGTTTAATTTTAGAATAATGTAGTATGAACCCCAACTAGTTATGATCGAACCATGTTCAAAATGTAGGTTTTTAATTAGGTGTAGTTATTGTAATTTAGGTATTTTAGGTGTTTAATCTGAGAATAATGTAGTATGAACCCTAGTTATGATCAAACCATGTTCAAAATGTCACATTTGTTGTTATTTTTTAGTTAAAGCAATTATTCTCGCATCGACGTCGACGATGCCTATCCCGCATCCTCGTCGTCGATTCGGCGGAGGAGGCCTGCTTGATCAGAGGGGCCATGTCCGGGACTGGGCTCCGCCGGGCTGGTACTGAGTGGTGCTACCTTCCGGGGGGCGCAGCTTGGTGAGGAGCCAGCCCGTCGTTGACCCGAACCTTCTTTGGTGGCGGTCGCGTGGGCTAGTGACGGTGCGGAGGCTTGAGGACCCCGCGGAGGTGGTACGTCACCGTGTCAGTGAGGAGGACGAGCACGTCCGTTGCTACATGGTTGCATTGGAGGGCCGGTTCTTCGGGGATCTCACTGAAGCTATGATCCTGTGATGGTTCCTTCTCTTTGGGTGTCCACCGCCCGCGCCGATACCCGTTGTCCGGTAGGGTTTTAGTTGTATTAGTGATGTTATATGTCTGATACTATTCGAGATGTATTAGTGATAATATTCGACGATGTACGGACACAAGAGATTATTTAGGTTTGCTTATTGAATGCATGCTAATTTGAATACTAATTTATTTTATGATATTGTTTTGCTTATTGAATGCTCAAATTGGAGAACTACTCCTATTTTGAATGCTCAAATTGGAGAGCACTATGCAAGGCGTATGCATTTGATTAGTTGATAACTTATCGATACGTCTCCGTCGTATCTACTTTTCCAAACACTTTTGCCCTTGTTTTGGACTCTAACTTGCATGATTTGAATGGAACTAACCCAGACTGACGCTGTTTTCAGCAGAATTGCCATGGTGTTATTTATGTGCAGAAACAAAAGTTCTCGGAATGACGTGAAACTCCACGGAACTTATTTTTGGAAAATATTGAAAACATTGGCGAAAGAATCAAGGCCAGGGGGCCCACCACCTGTCCACGAGGGTGGGGGCGCGCCCCCTGCCTCGTGGCCCCCCGGATCTCCACCGACCTCAACTCCAACTCCATATATTCGTGTTCGGGGAGAAAAAATCAGAGAGAAAGATTCATCGCGTTTTGCGATACAGAGCCGCCGCCAAGCCCTAAACTCTCTCGGGAGGGCTGATCTGGAGTCCGTTCGGGGCTCCGGAGAGGGGAATCCGTCGCCATCGTCATCATCAACCATCCTCCATCACCAATTTCATGAAGCTCACCGCCGTGCGTGAGTAATTCCATCATAGGCTTGCTGGACGGTGATGGGTTGGATGAGATTTATCATGTAATCGAGTTGGTTTTGTTAGGGTTTGATCCCTAGTATCCACTATGTTCTGAGATTGATGTTGCTATGACTTTGCTATGCTTAATGCTTGTCACTAGGGCCCGAGTGCCATGATTTCGGATCTGAACCTATTATGTTTTCATGAATATATGTGAGTTATTGATCCTATCTTGCAAGTCTATAGTCACCTACTATGTGTTATGATCCGGCAACCCCGAAGTGACAATAATCGGGACCACTCCCGGTGATGACCATAGTTTGAGGAGTTCATGTATTCACTATGCGTTAATGCTTTGGTCCGGTACTCTATTAAAATGAGGCCTTAATATCCCTTAGTTTCCGCTAGGACCCCGCTACCACGGGAGGGTAGGACAAAAGATGTCATGCAAGTTCTTTTCCATAAGCACGTATGACTATATTCGGAATACATGCCTACATTACATTGATGAATTGGAGCTAGTTCTGTGTCACCCTATGTTATGACTGTTACATGATGAACCGCATCCGGCATAATTCTCCATCACCGATCCAATGCCTATGAGCTTTTCACATATTGTTCTTCGCTTATTTACTTTTCCGTTGCTACTGTTACAATCACTACAAAACCCAAAAATATTACTTTTGCTACCGTTACCGTTACTTCCATACTACTTTGCTACTAAATACTTTGCTGCAGATATTAAGTTATCTAGGTGTGGTTGAATTGACAACTCAACTGCTAATACTTGAGAATATTCTTTGGCTCTCCTTGTGTCGAATCAATAAATTTGGGTTGAATACTCTACCCTCAAAAACTGTTGCGATCCCCTATACTTGTGGGTTATCAAGACTATTTTCTGGCGCCGTTGCCGGGGAGCATAGCTCTATTCTTTGAGTCACTTGGGATTTATATCTGCTGGTCACTATGAAGAACTTGAAAGACGCGAAAAGAAAAATTTATCCCTCAACTACGAGGGGAGGTAAGGAACTGCCATCTAGCTCTGCACTTGATTCACCTTCTGTTTTGAGTAAGCTTGCGACACCTAAACCTGCTTCTGCTATTCATTCTGATATGTCGCATGTTATTGATGATGCCACTTCTGCTATGCATGATACTTATGATGAAACTACTTCTATGCTTGATACTACTGTGCCGCTTGGTGAATTTCTTGATGTACAACTTGCTAGGGCTAGAGAGAATGAAATTATTGAAACTGATAGTATTGATGATAGTGATGATGAAGACTCTCCCCCTAATAAATATGAATTACCTGTTGTTCCTGAGGGTTATGTTATGGATGAAGAAGCTGCTAGAGCTATTTTAGCTTGCAATGATAGATATGATCTTAAGAAGTTATTAGCTAAATGGAAGCAGCAATCTCTTAATGCTAGAATGAAACCTGACCCTGCTTTTGCTACTTCACCTATCTGTGTTACTGATAAGGATTATGAATTCTCTATTGATCCTGATATAATTACTTTGGTTGAATCTGATCCTTTTTATGGCTATGAATCTGAAACTGTTGTGGCACATCTTACTAAATTAAGTGATATAGCCACCCTGTTCACTAATGATGAGAAATCTCGCTACCTTTATATCCTTAAAATATTTCCGTTCTCATTAAAGGGTGATGCTAAGATATGGTTCAATTCTCTTGATCCTGGTTGTGTGCGTAGTCCCAAGGATATGATTTATTACTTCTCTGCTAAATATTTCCCCGCTCATAAGAAACAAGCTGCTTTAAGGGAAATATATAATTTTGCGCAAATTGAAGAAGAGAGTCTCCCACAAGCTTGGGGGAGGCTTCTCCAATTACTTAATGCTTTGCCTGATCATCCTCTTAAGAAAAATGACATACTTTATATCTTTTATAATGGACTAACCGATGCCTCCAGAGATTACCTGGATAGTTGTGTTGGTTCTGTTTTCAGGGAAAGAACACCGGATGAAGCTTAAATTCTATTGAATAATATGTTGACAAATGAAAATAATTGGACACTTCCTGAGCCAACTCCTGAGCCTATTCCTAAACCAACTCCGAAGAAGAGGGGTGTTCTATTTCTCAGTCATGAAGATATGCAAGAGGCAAAGAAATCTATGAAAGAAAAAGGTATTAAAGCTGAAGATGTTAAGAATTTACCTCCTATTGAATAAACATATGATCTTAATCCATCACCTATTGAAGAAACTCATGGTCTTGATAACCCGACACAGGTAGTAAAGGTAAATTCTCTCTATAGATATGATAAAGCTGAAATCCCTCCTACTAAGTTTGCTAGCCAATGTTTGGATGAGTTTGATAACTTTATGGTTAAGCAAGAAGATTTTAATGCTTATTTTGGTAGACAATTAAACAAAATGCTTATATGATTGAAAACTTGGGTGATTATATGTCTAGAGTTAAAAGGTGAACTTAAACTCATTAGTAAACATGCTTCTATGGTTACCACTCAAGTAGAACAAGTACTTAAAGCTCAGAATGATTTTCTCAGTGAAATGAATAGTAAGAAAAATGATTTTGCTGTTAGAGTGGCTACTAGAAATGGTAAAATGACTCAGGAACCTTTGTATCCTGAAGGCCACCCTAAGAGAATTTAGCAGGATTGTCAAAGAAATAATTTAGATGCACCTAGTCCTTCTAAAAAGAACAAAAAGAAAAATGATAGGACTTTGCATGCTTCTAGTGAACCTGTTGCTGAAACACCTGAGAATCCAAATGATATTTCTATCTCTGATGCTGAAACACAATCTGGTAATGAACATAAACCTAGTGATAATATTAATGATGATGTTCATGTTGATGCTCAACCTAGCAATGACAATGATGTAGAAATTGAACCTGTTGTTGATCTTGATAACCCACAATAAAAGAATCAACGTTATGATAAGAGAGACTTTGTTGCTAGGAAGCACGGTAAAGAAAGGGAACCTTGGGTTCAGAAATCCATGCCTTTTCCTCCCAAACCATCCAAGAAAAAGGATGATGAGGATTTTGAGCGCTTTGTTGAAATGATTAGACCTATCTTTTTGCGTATGCGTTTGAGTGATATGCTCAAAATGAATCCTTATGCTAAGTATATGAAAGAAATTGTCACCAAAAAGAGAAAGATACCGGAAGCTGAAATTTCCACCATGCTTGCTAATTACACTTTCAAGGGTGGAATACCTAAGAAACTAGGAGATCCAGGAGTACCAACTATACCATGCTCCATTAAAAGAAATTATGTTAGAACTGCTTTATGTGATCTTGGAGCCGGTGTTAGTGTTATGCCTCTCTCTTTATATCGTAGACTTGATTTGAATAAGTTGACACCTACTGAAATATCTTTGCAAATGGCTGATAAATCAACTGCTATACCTGTCGGTATTTGTGAGGATGTGCCTGTTGTGGTTGCAAACGTTACTATTTTAACAGACTTTGTTATTCTTGATATTCCTGAGGACGATAGTATGTCTATTATTCTTGGAAGACCCTTTTTGAATACTGCAGGGGCTGTTATTGACTGCAACAAAGGCAATGTCACTTTTCATGTTAATGGTAATGTGCATACGGTACACTTTCTGAGGAAACAACCTCAAGTCCACAGTATCAACTCTATTGGAAAAATTCCATCGATTATTTTTGGAGGTTTTGAATTTCCTCTTCCTACTGTCAAGAAGAAATATGATATTCTTATTATTGGGGATGTGCATATCCCTGTTGAGGTAACATAGTGTTATTCGAAATTTCTCCGGTTCCATGTTATTCGGAATGAGTTTGTTAACAAGACCTGATCAACCTTGTTAGTGGATTCCTTTTGATGAGCATGAGATGGATGAAATTAGAAGGCACAACCTTCTGTACCCTCCTTTTAACTTCTGCTATTTAGTTGAAATAAAGCAAAAATAGATTTTCCTGTTTGTTTTCTGAATTATCCGTGCAATATAAAAATACCCCAAAAATAAAAGTTCTACAAATGCCCTGCCAATTTAATATGATTTTTTCTGGAATATTTGGGAATATCTGGCACTGAGAACACAGCAGGGGGAGCAAGCACCTGGCCACGAGGGTCCAGGGCGCGCCCACCCCTACAGGGCGCGCCCCCTGCCTCGTGGGCCCATGGTGGCTCCCCTCCACTTATTCCTGCACCCACACACTTCTTCTTCCTCCCAAAAAAATCACCATCCAGCTCAAGCACGAGTTCTAGCTCATTTTGCTGCGATTTTCGATCTCCTTGCTCAAAGCACCTCTCACAAAACTGCTTTGGGAGATTGTTCCTTGGTATGTGACTCCTCCATTGGTCCAATTAGTTTTTGTTCTAGTGCTTTATTCTTTGCAAATTTGTGCTGCCTAGGTGACCATGTTCTTGAGCTTGCATGTCAAATTATATGGTTCCAAGTAGTTCTGATGCATGATATAGTCTCTAGGCACTTGTAGGAGTAGTTGCTATCAATTTTGTTGAGCTTGGTTCATTTTTATTTGAAGTTACTAAAAATTTCAGAATTTTTCAGAAAATAATGAAGAGATTTTTGAGGGGCTCATCGAGCCGAAGCTCGAAGGAAAAGCAAAGTGAAGAAGCAGAGAGGCCCAAATATAATCTGCCTCGCACCACGGAAGTTCGGCCGTGTGAATGGCCTTCCAATGATTTCTTGAGAGCAGCCGGGATTTATGATGATTTTTATGAATTGGCTGAGAATGCAGGCCTCACCGACTTCCTCCGTGACCAACGCGAACAGTATCTCTTACTCACCAATACTTTTGTGCAAAACTTCTACTATTATCTTAAGGAATCACCTCCTTCAGTAAAGTTTCATTTATATGATGTGGTTAAGAAGATGTCATTATATGAATTTTGCAGGGTTTGCAAAATACCTTTTGAGGGTAGCTTAGAGGAACCACATCGTAAAGATGTGGACGGGTTTATTGACACGATTACTGTAGGGGAAACTAGGAAGGTTTCCGATGCAAGAATCACTAGCATACATTTTCCTGTTTTACGCTACTTTGCTATATTTGCTAGTCGTTGCTTAATTGGTCGCGGAAACTGTGGAAACCTTAGTGTTCCTGATATTATTATTTTGTTCCATGGTTTCTTCTGTGATAACTCTGTTAGTATGGGTGGTATTATTGCTAAACGGTTAAGTCTGAACCGTACAAAGGGCCCCATTTTTGGAGGTATTTACGCTTCACGCCTTGCTGCACACTATAACATACCTATTAGGCACTATGAAAAAGAAGAAAAATTGCTGCCCACTGTTTATCTAGATTATAAGAGTATGGTAGCGCATGACTTTATTGTTAAGAATAGGGAAGGGGCGCTTAAATACAAATTGTTTTTTGATAAACATCACCCTGAGACTATTACCTTGCCTGCTCCTTCCTTGTTTGATTTATCTGCAGGTCCGTATCTCATTCCACTGGCGGCCATTCATGCCTACCTGAACCCCACATCAGCCACAGAGCCAGAGCCGGAACCACAATTTGAACCTCCACGATAGTCTAATTACCAGTGGGATCTGGAGATGATTGCCAACCAGTGGCAATCAGAGTCTTCTTCATCTCAGTACGACCCCAGTTACAACATGGATATCCGCCAGGCCATCCGTGGCAATAAACCAACTTAGGGCAAAAGCCTAAGCTTGGGGGAGTACGTATTTCCCACCGAAATTACATTTATGTTCACACACTCATTGCTAGATGTCGGTACTCATACTTTTTCACTGTAATATCCATGCTAGTTTATTTTATTTTTACGCTTTCTTGTGTGTTTGATAAAACCTTAAGAAAACCAAAAAAAATTAGTTGTAGCTTTTAGTTAGTTTACTTTTCTTGCTGTAGTAGTAATAATTAAAAGAAAACCCAAAAATATTTCATGTTCTTCTTTTGCTTGTTGGGAGCTTTCCCGTGTAAATATTTCTTTTCTTCTCTTTGGGGGTCGATAGGAGAAGACCATGATTAAATCGTTGAAATGGCTCTTATATGCATTATTGTTGATTTGACCAAGATCCCGTATTGCCTTGTCTTCTCCTGTTTATTGAATGCTCGCAGATTCCAGCTTAGTCCAATGCACGTGCACTGTTATTATTATTCACATCGTTCGGTCGTGCAAGTGAAAGGCAATTATGACGATATATGACGGACTGATTGAGATGAGAGAAGCTGGTATGAACTCGACCTCTCTTATTTTTTTAAATATGATTAGTTCATCGTTCCTGATTCAGCCTATTATGAATAAACATGTTTGCAATGACAATTAGAGATCATAGTTGCTCGTGCCATGCTTGATTAGCTATGAGTTATAATGGTTTACCTTGCGTGCCAACATGCTATTAAAATGGTTGTGATGTGGTATGATGGGGTGGTATCCTCCTTTGAATGATTTAAGTGACTTGACTTGGCACATGTTCACACATGTAGTTGAAACAAATCAACATAGCCTTCACGATATTTATGTTCATGGTGGATTATATCCTACTCATGCTTGCACTCAATGTTCATTAATTTTCATGCATGTTCATGACTGTTGTCGCTCTCTAGTTGGTCGCTTCCCAGTCTTTTGCTAGCCTTCACTCGTACTAAGCGGGAATACTGCTTGTGCATCCAATCCCTTGAACCCCAAAGTTATTCCATATGAGTCCACCATACCTTCCTACATGCGGTATCTACCTGCCGTTCCAAGTAAATTTGTATGTGCCAAACTCTAAACCTTCAAATGAAATTCTGTTTTGTATGCTCGAATAGCTCATGTATCAACTAGGGCTGTCCGTATCTTCCATGCTAGGCGGGTGTTGGAAATATGCCCTAGAGGCAATAATAAAATGGTTATTATTATATTTCCTTGTTCATGATAATTGTCTATTGTTCATGCTATAATTGTGTTATCCAGAAATCGTAATACATGTGTGAATACATAGACCACAACATGTCCCTAGTGAGCCTCTAGTTGACTAGCTCGTTGATCAACAGATAGTCATGGTTTCCTGACTATGGACATTGGATGTCATTGATAACAGGATCACATCATTAGGAGAATGATGTGATGGACAAGACCCAATCCTAAGCATAGCACAAGATCGTGTAGTTCGTTTGCTAGAGCTTTTCCAAATGTCAAGTATCATTTCCTTAGGCCATGAGATTGTGCAACTCCCGGATACCATAGGAGTTCTTTGGGTGTGCCAAACGTCACAACGTAACTGGGTGGCTATAAAGGTGCACTACGGGTATCTCCGAAAGTGTCTGTTGGGTTGGCATGAATCGAGACTGGGATTTGTCACTCGTATGACGGAGAGGTATCTCTGGGCCCACTCGGTAATGCATCATCATAATGAGCTCAATGTGACCAAGTGTTTGGTCACGGGTCATGCATTACGGTACGAGTAAAGTGACTTGCCGGTAACGAGATTGAACAAGGTATTGGGATACCGACGATCAAATCTCGGGCAAGTAACGAACCGATTGACAAAGGGAATTGTATACGGGATTGATTGAATCCTTGACATCGTGGTTCATCCGATGAGATCATCGTGGAACATGTGGGAGCCTACATGGGTATCCAGATCCCGCTGTTGGTTATTGACTGGAGAGTCGTCTCGGTCATGTCTGCATGTCTCCCGAACCCGTAGGGTCTACAGACTTAAGGTTCGGTGACGCTAGAGTTGTAGAGATATTAGTATGCGGTTAACCGAAAGTTGTTCGGAGTCCCGGATGAGATCCCGGACGTCACGAGGAGTTCCGGAATGGTCCAGAGGTAAAGATTTATATATGGGAAGTCCTATTTTGGCCACCGGAAAATGTTCGGGATTTTTCGGTATTGTACCGGGAAGGTTCTGAAGTGGGGCCCACCTGCACGGGGGGACCCACATGAACGTGGGTAGTGGGGGCAAGGCTCCACACCCCTGTTCAAGGCGCACCAAGATCCCACCTTAGAAGGAATAAGATCATATCCCGAAGGGATAAGATCAAGATCCCTAAAAAAGGGGGATAACAATCGGTGGGGAAGGGAAATGATGGGATTTCTTTCCCCCACCTTTGCCAACGCCCCAATGGACTTGGAGGGAAAGAAACCAGCCCCCTCCACCCCTATATAGTGGGGAGGCGCATGGGAGCAGCACCCCAAGCCCCTGGCGCCTCCCTCTCCCTCCCGTGACACCTCTCCCTCTCGCTGAGCTTGGCGAAGCCCTGCCGAGATCCCCGCTGCTTCCACCACCACGCCGTCGTGCTGCTGGATCTCCATCAACCTCTCCCTCCCCTTGCTGGATCAAGAAGGAGGATACGTCTTCCCCAACTGTACGTGTGTTGAACACGGAGGTGCCGTCCGTTCGGCGCTCGGTCATCGGTGATTTGGATCACGACGAGTACGACTCCATCAACCCCGTTCACTTGAACGCTTCCGCTCGCGATCTACAAGGGTATGTAGATGCACTCTTTTCCATCTCGTTGCTAGAAGACTCCATAGATTGTTCTTGTTGATGCGTAGAATTTTTTTTAATTTCTACAACGATCTCCAACAGCGGGTTATTCTCAAGAGGAGTGGACTCCGCTCCTCACTCACGAGAAAATGGCTGGTCACTGGGATGCCCAGTCCCATGCTTTATGCAAATCAAATCAAAATAATTGCAAACAAAACTCCCCCTGGGACTGTTGTTAGTTGGAGGCACTCGTTGTTTCGAGCAAGCCATGGATTGATGCTTGTTGGTGGAGGGGGGTATAAACTTTACCATTCTGTCTGGGAACCGCCTATAATGTGTGTAGCATGGAAGATATCGCCATCTCTTGGTTGTTATGTTGACAATGAAAGTATGCCGCTCAAAATATTATTTATCTCTGCTTTAAAATCGAGCTCTGGCACCTCTACAAATCCCTGCTTCCCTCTGCGAAGGGCCTATCTATTTACTTTTATGTTGAGTCATCACCCTCTTATTAAAAAGCGCCAGCTGGAGAGCGCTGTTGTCATTTGCATCCATTACTATTAATTTATATTGGGTAAGACTATGACTGGATCTCTTTTACCATGAATTACAATGTCTAGTCAGTCCTTGGTCTTTAAAGGTGCTCTGCATTTATGTTTTGCGGTCTCAGAAAGGGCTAGCGAGATACCATCTTGTTATATCATATCATGATTGTTTTGAGAAAGTGTTGTCATCCGAGATTTATTATTATTGCTCGCTAGTTGATTATGTTATTGATATGAGTAAACATGAGACCTGGGTGTTATTGTGAATGTAGTTAGTCATAATCTTTGCTGAAAACTTAAATGCTGGCTTTACATATTTACAACAACAAGAGCAAATAGAGTTTGTAAAAGTTTTTCTTTACCACTTTCAGTTTATCAACTGAATTGCTTGAGGACAAGCAAAGGTTTAAGCTTGGGGGAGTTGATACGTCTCCGTCGTATCTACTTTTCCAGACACTTTTGCCCTTGTTTTGGACTCTAACTTGCATGATTTGAATGGAACTAACCCGGACTGACGCTGTTTTCAGCAGAATTGCCATGGTGTTATTTATGTGCAGAAACAAAAGTTCTCGGAATGACCTGAAACTCCACGGAACTTATTTTTGGAAAATATTAAAAATATTGGCGAAAGAATCAAGGCCAGCGGGCCTACCAGCTATCCACGAGGGTGGGGGGCGCGCCTGCCCCCCTGGGCGCGTCCCCCTGCCTCGTGGGCCCCCTGGAGCTCCACCGACCTCAACTCCAACTCCATATATTCATGTTCAGGGAGAAAAAATCAGAGAGAAAGATTCATCGCGTTTTACGATATGGAGCCGCCGCCAAGCCCTAAACTCTCTCGGGAGGGCTGATCTGGAGTCCGTTCGGGGCTCCGGAGAGGGGAATCTGTCGCCATCGTCATCATCAACCATCCTCCATCACCAATTTCATGATGCTCACCGCCGTGCGTGAGTAATTCCATCGTAGGCTTGTTGGACGGTGATGGGTTGGATGAGATTTATCATGTAATCGAGTTAGTTTTGTTAGGGTTTGATCCCTAGTATCCACTATGTTCTGAGATTGATGTTGCTATGACTTTGCTATGCTTAATGCTTGTCACTAGGGCCCGAGTGCCATGATTTCAGATCTGAACCTATTATGTTTTCATGAATATATGTGAGTTCTTGATCCTATCTTGCAAGTCTATAGTCACCTACTATGTGTTATGATCCGGCAACCCCGAAGTGACAATAATCGGGACCACTCCCGGTGATGACCATAGTTTGAGGAGTTCATGTATTCACTATGTGTTAATGCTTTGGTCCGGTACTCTATTAAAAGGAGGCCTTAATATCCCTTAGTTTCCGCTAGGACCCCGCTGCCACGGGAGGGTAGGAAAAAAGATGTCATGCAAGTTCTTTTCCATAAGCACGTATGACTTAGTTCGGAATACATGCCTACATTACATTGATGAATTGGAGCTAGTTCTGTGTCACCCAAAGTTATGACTGTTACATGATGAACCGCATCCGGCATAATTCTCCATCACCGATCCAATGCCTACGAGCTTTTCACATATTGTTCTTCGCTTATTTACTTTTCCGTTGCTACTGTTACAATCACTACAAAACCCAAAAATATTACTTTTGCTACCGTTACTTCCATACTACTTTGCTGCAGATATTAAGTTATCCAGGTGTGGTTGAATTGACAACTCAACTGCTAATACTTGAGAATATTCTTTGGCTCCCCTTGTGTCGAATCAATAAATTTGGGTTGAATACTCTACCCTCGAAAGCTGTTGCGATCCCCTATACTTGTGGGTTATCACTTATCGGGTTTCACTAAATCCTAAGATGAGGATAATAATGTTTTTGTTTATATTTTGTTTTGCAGAAATCAAGGAGCCCCTCCATCATCCCCGCCATCGTCCCCGTCACCGACCCCCTCCGACCTCGAGGTGAGACCAGTCGGCCATGTATATCTTGTGTTGCTCAAATAGGATATGTGCTTGCCCAAGTGGCCGGCCATGTTTGCAAGTAACACCTTTGAGTGGCCTATGTTTTGCCGGAGTGTTGATTAATTTCCGTTCCGACAAATTTCAGGCGCTCGATATGTCCTTTTTTAGCAAAGGTCATGCCGGATTTTTCCGTGAATTTTGGCATGACTTGTGCTAGAATATGTTGGAAATATCGAGTGGCCTGGATTTTCTAGAAAGATAATTAAACGACATTTCGGGTTGACTTGAAGTCTGTCAAGGCTCCATACATGACAGTCAACAAAATGAGTGAGGGAGAAAGTATGCACCATATATGAGAGAAGAAGAATCCCGACTATTGTCGTGGGGGTCATTTTTCGTTCTTCTCCTTGTGCTAGACCTTTGTTATGCACTAGGGGAAGGAGGAATAACGACCATCACTGACGTTCGAAAAATCAGTGAGGGAGTGTGTCCACCATATATGAGAGAGGATGAAGAATCCCGACTGTTGTCATGGGGGTCGTTTCTCCTTCTTCTCCTTGTGCTAGACCTTTGTTATGCACTAGGGGAAGGAGGATTAACGACCATCACCGACGGTCGCAAATGTCAGAGAGGAATCAGTGAGGGAGAGTCTCCACCATATGTGAGAGGACGAAAAATCCCGACTGTTGTCGTGGGGGTGGCATCTCCTTCGTTCCTATGTGCTAGACATTTTGGTGTAATGCACTTGGGGACAAAAGGAGGAGCGATCATCACCAACGATCGAATGTATACAACACATGAGCTGAGAGTTTTCAAGAAAAGACTCGGCAGACCGATAGTCAACCCGTGATAAATAATAATGATCTAATTTAGTTTTTGTAGTACATATATTTAATTTTACAAGTTTAATCTTTGAATTATGAATATAGAAAATGTCGTCGTCGGACGACAAAAGTCTCTCGGGGGAGTGCGACTGGTGCGGCGACGACCGGGGGGGGGGGGGTCTGTGCTGTTGGGGAACGTAGTAATTTCAAAAAAAATTCCTACGCACACGCAAGATCATGGTGATGCATAGCAACGAGAGGGGAGAGTGTTGTCCACGTACCCTCGTAGACCGAAAGCGGAAGCGTTAACACAACGCGGTTGATGTAGTCGTACGTCTTCACGATCCGACCGATCAACTACCGAACGCACGGCACCTCCGAGTTCAGCACACGTTCAGCTCGATGACGTCCCTCGAACTCCGATCCAGCCGAGTGTTGAGGGAAAGTTTCGTCAGCACGACGCCGTGGTGACGATGATGATGTTCTACCGACGCAGGGCTTCTCCTAAGCACCGCTACGGTACTATCGAGGTGTAATATGGTGGAGGGGGGCACCACACACGGCTAAAAGATCGTTGATCAATTGTGTGCCTAGAGGTGCCCCCCTGCCCCCGTATATAAAGGTGCAAGGGGGGTTCGGCCGGCCTAGAGGAGAGGCGCGCCAGGAGGAGTCCTACTCCTACCGGGAGTAGGACTCCCCCCCCCTTTTCCATGTTGGACTAGGAGAGAGAGGGGGAAGAGGTGGAGGGGAGGAAGGAAGGGGGGGCGCCGCCCCCCTCTCCTTGTCCTATTCGGACTGGGGGGAGGGGCGCGTGGCCCTGCCCTGGCCTCCTCTCCTCTCTTCCACCTAGGCCCACTAAGGCCCATTAAGTTACCGGGGGGTTCCGGTAACCTCCCGGTACTCCGGAAAAATCCCGATTTCACCCGGAACACTTCCGATGTCCAAACATAGGCTTCCAATATATCAATCTTTATGTCTCGACCATTTCGAGACTCCTCGTCATGTCCGTGATCACATCCGGAACTCCGAACAACCTTCGGTACATCAAAACATATAAACTCATAATATAACTGTCATCGTAACGTTAAGCGTGCGGACCCTACGGGTTCGAGAACTATGTAGACATGACCGAGACACCTCTCCGGTCAATAACCAATAGCGGAACCTGGATGCTCATATTGGTTCCCACATATTCTACGAAGATCTTTATCGGTCAGACCGCATAACAACATACGTTGTTCCCTTTGTCATCGTTATGTTACTTGCCCGAGATTCGATCGTCGGTATCTCGATACCTAGTTCAATCTCGTTACCGTCAAGTCTCTTTACACGTTCCGTAATACATCATCCCGCAACTAACTCATTAGTCACAATGCTTGCAAGGCTTATAGTGATGTGTATTACTGAGTGGGCCCAGAGATACCTCTCCGACAATCGGAGTGACAAATCCTAATCTCGAAATACGCCAACCCAACAAGTACCTTTGGAGACACCTGTAGAGCACCTTTATAATCACCCAGTTACGTTGTGACATTTGGTAGCACACAAAGTGTTCCTCCGGTAAATGGGAGTTGCATAATCTCATAATCATAGGAACATGTATAAGTCATGAAGAAAGCAATAGCAACATACTAAACGATCGAGTGCTAAGCTAACGGAATGGTTCAACATACTAATACAATTCTAGCATGAATAATAAACATTTATCAAGATATAAGGAAATAAATAATAACTTTATTATTGCCTCTAGGGCATATTTCCTTCAGTCTCCCACTTGCACTAGAGTCAATAATCTAGATTACACCGTAATGATTCTTACACCCATGGAGTCTTGGTGTTGATCATGTTTTGCTCGTGGAAGAGGCTTAGTCAACGGGTCTGCAACATTCAGATCCGTATGTATCTTGCAAATTTCTATGTCTCCCACCTGGACTAAATCCCGGATGGAATTGATGCGTCTTTTGATGTGCTTGGTTCTCTTGTGAAATCTGGATTCCTTTGCTAAGGCAATTGCACCAGTATTGTCACAAAAGATTTTCATTGGTCCCGATGCACTAGGTATGACACCTAGATCGGATATGAACTCCTTCATCTAGACTCCTTCATTTGCTGCTTCCGAAGCAGCTATGTACTCCGCTTCACACGTAGATCCCGACACGACACTTTGCTTAGAACTGCACCAACTGACAGCTTCACCGTTCAATGTAAACACGTATCCGGTTTGCGATTTAGAATCTTCCGGATCAGTGTCAAAGCTTGCATCAACGTAACCATTTACGATGAGCTCTTTGTCACCTCCATAAACGAGAAACATATCCTTAGTCCTTTTCAGGTATTGCAGGATGTTCTTGACCGCTGTCCAGTGATCCACTCCTGGATTACTTTGGTACCTCCCTGCTAAACTTATAGCAAGGCACACATCAGGTCTGGTACACAGCATTGCATACATGATAGAGCCTATGGCTGAAGCATAGGGAACATCTTTCATCTTCTCTCTATCTTCTGCAGTGGTCGGGCATTGAGTCTTACTCAATCTCACACCTTGTAGTACAGGCAAGAACCCTTTCTTTGCTTGATCCATTTTGAACTTCTTCAAAACTTTGTCAAGGTATGTGCTTTGTGAAAGTCCAATTAAGCGTCTTGATCTATCTCTATAGATCTTGATGCCCAATATATATGCAGCTTCACCGAGGTCTTTCATTGAAAAACTCTTATTCAAGTATCCCTTTATGCTATCCAGAAATTCTATATCATTTCCAATTAGCAATATGTCATCCACATATAATATCAGAAATGCTACTGAGCTCCCACTCACTTTCTTGTAAATACAGGCTTCTCCAAAAGTCTGTATAAAACCAAATGCTTTGATCACACTATCAAAGCGTTTATTCCAACTCCGAGAGGCTTGCACCAGTCCATAAATGGATCGCTGGAGCTTGCACACTTTGTTAGCTCCCTTTGGATCGACAAAACCTTCCGGTTGCATCATATACAATTCTTCTTCCAGAAATCCATTCAGGAATGCAGTTTTGACATCCATTTGCCAAATTTCATAATCATAAAATGCGGCAATTGCTAACATGATTCGGACAGACTTAAGCATCGCTACGGGTGAGAAGGTCTCATCGTAGTCAATCCCTTGAACTTATCGAAAACCTTTCGCAACAAGTCGAGCTTTATAGACAGTAACATTACCGTCAGCGTCAGTCTTCTTCTTGAAGATCCATTTATTTTCAATGGCTTGCCGATCATCGGGCAAGTCAACCAAAGTCCATACTTTGTTCTCATACATGGATCCCATCTCGGATTTCATGGCCTCAAGCCATTTTGCGGAATCTGGGCTCACCATCGCTTCTTCATAGTTCGTAGGTTCGTCATGGTCTAGTAACATAACCTCCAGAACAGGATTACCGTACCACTCTGGTGCGGATCTTAATCTGGTTGACCTACGAGGTTCAGTAATAACTTGATCTGAAGTTTCATGATCATTATCATTAACTTCCTCACTAATTGGTGTAGGTGTCGAAGAAACTGATTTCTGTGATGATCTACTTTCCAATAAGGGAGCAGGTACAGTTACCTCATCAAGTTCTACTTTCCTCCCACTCACTTCTTTCGAGAGAAACTCCTTCTCTAGAAAGGATCCATTCTTAGCAACGAATGTCTTGCCTTTGGATCTGTGATAGAAGGTGTACCCAACAGTCTCCTTTGGGTATCCTATGAAGACACATTTCTCCGATTTAGGTTCGAGCTTATCAGGTTGAAGTTTCTTCACATAAGCATCGCAACCCCAAACTTTAAGATACGACAACTTTGGTTTCTTGCCAAACCATAGTTCATAAGGTGTCGTTTCAACGGATTTTGATGGTGCCCTATTTAGAGTGAATGCAGCCGTCTCTAAAGCATAACCCCAAAACGATAGCGGTAAATCAGTAAGAGACATCATAGATCGCACCATATCTAGTAAAGTACGATTACGACGTTCGGACACACCATTACGTTGTGGTGTTCCGGGTGGCGTGAGTTGCGAAACTATTCCGCATTGTTTCAAATGTAGGCCAAACTCGTAACTCAAATATTCTCCTCCACGATCTGATCGTAGAAACTTTATTTTCTTGTTACGATGATTTTCAACTTCGCTCTGAAATTCTTTGAACTTTTCAAATGTTTTAGACTTATGTTTCATTAAGTAGATATACCCATATCTGCTCAAATCATCTGTGAAGGTGAGAAAATAACGATATCCGCCACGAGCCTCAATATTCATCGGACCACATACATCTATATGTATGATTTACAACAAATCAGTTGCTCTCCCCATAGTCCCGGAGAACGGTGTTTTAGTCATCTTGCCCATGAGACACGGTTCGCAAGTACCAAGTGATTCATAATCAAGTGATTCCAAGAGTCCATCATTATGGAGTTTCTTCATGCGCTTTACACCGATATGACCTAAACGGCAGTGCCACAAATAAGTTGCACTATCATTATCAACTCTACATCTTTTGGCTTCAACATTATGAATATGTGTATCACTACTATCGAGATTCAACAAAAATAGACCACTCTTCAAGGGTGCATGACCATAAAAGATATTACTCATATAAATAGAACAACCATTATTCTCTGATTTAAATGAATAACCGTCTCGCATCAAACAAGATCCAGATATAATGTTCATGCTTAACGCTGGCACCAAATAACAATTATTTAGGTCTAAAACTAATCTCGAAGGTAGATGTAGAGGTAGTGTGCCGACCGCGATCACATCGACTTTGGAACCATTTCCCACGCGCATCGTCACCTCGTCCTTAGCCAATCTTCGCTTAATCCGTAGCCCCTGTTTCGAGTTGCAAATATTAGCAACAGAACCAGTATCAAATACCCATGTGCTACTGCGAGCATTAGTAAGGTACACATCAATAACATGTATATCACATATACCTTTGTTAACCTTGCCATCCTTCTTATCCGCCAAATACTTGGGGCAGTTCCGCTTCCAGTGACCAGTCTGCTTGAAGTAGAAGCACTCAGTTTCAGGCTTAGGTCCAGACTTGGGTTTCTTCTCCTGAACGCAACTTGCTTGCTGTTCTTCTTGAAGTTCCCCTTCTTCTTCCCTTTGCCCTTTTCTTGAAACTAGTGGTCTTATTGACCATCAACACTTGACGCTCCTTTTTGATTTCTACCTCCGCTGCCTTTAGCATTGCGAAGAGCTCGGGAATTGTCTTATTCATCCCTTGCATGTTATAGTTCATCACGAAGCTCTTGTAGCTTGGTGGCAGTGATTGAAGAATTCTGTCAATGACGCTATCATCCGGAAGATTAACTCCCAGTTGAATCAAGTGATTATTATACCCAGACATTTTGAGTATATGCTCACTGACAGAACTATTCTCTTCCATCTTGCAGCTGTAGAACTTATTGGAGACTTCATATCTCTCAATCCGGGCATTTGCTTGAAATATTAACTTCAACTCCTGGAACATCTCATATGCTCCATGACGTTCAAAACGTCGTTGAAGACTCGGTTCTAAGCCGTAAAGCATGGCACACTCAACTATCGAGTAGTCATCAGCTTTGCTCTGCCAGACGTTCATAACTTCTGGTATTGCCCTTGCAGGAGGCCTGGCACCCAGCGGTGCTTCCAGGACGTAATTCTTCTGTGCAGCAATGAGGATAATCCTCAAGTTACGGACCCAGTCCGTGTAATTGCTACCATCATCTTTCAACTTTGCTTTCTCAAGGAACGCATTAAAATTCAACGGAACAACAGCACGGGCCATCTATCTACAATTAACATAGACAAGCAAGATACTATCAGGTACTAAGTTCATGATAAATTCAAGTTCAATTAATCATATTACTTAAGAACTCCCACTTAGATAGACATCCCTCTAATCCTCTAAGTGATCACGTGATCCATATCAACTAAACCATGTCCGATCATCATGTGAGATGGAGTAGTTTCAATGGTGAACATCACTATGTTGATCATATCTACTATATGATTCATGCTCGACCTTTCGGTCTCGTGTTCCGAGGCCATATCTGCATATGCTAGGCTCGTCAAGTTTAACCTGAGTATTCCGCGTGTGCAACTGTTTTGCACCCGTTGTATTGAACGTAGAGCCTATCACACCCGATCATCACGTGGTGTCTCAGCACGAAGAACTTTTGCAACAGTGCATACTCAGGGAGAACACTTTTATCTTGAAATTTTAGTGAGAGATCATCTTATAATGCTACCGTCAATCAAAGCAAGATAAGATGCATAAAAGATAAACATCACATGCAATCAATATAAGTGATATGATATGGCCATCATCATCTTGTGCTTGTGATCTCCATCTCCGAAGCACCGTCATGATCACCATCGTCACCGGCGCGACACCTTGATCTCCATCGTAGCATCGTTGTCGTCTCGCCAACTATTGCTTTTACGACTATCGCTACCGCTTAGTGATAAAGTAAAACAATTACATGGCGATTGCATTTCATACAATAAAGCGACAACCATATGGCTCCTGCCAGTTGCCGGTAACTCGGTTACAAAACATGATCATCTCATACAATAAAATATAGCATCATGTCTTAACCATATCACATCACAACATGTCCTGCAAAAACAAGTTAGACGTCCTCTACTTTGTTGTTGCAAGTTTTACGTGGCTGCTACGGGCTTAGCAAGAACCGTTCTTACCTACGCATCAAAACCACAACGATAGTTTGTCAAGTTGGTGCTGTTTTAACCTTCGCAAGGACCGGGCGTAGCCATACTCGGTTCAACTAAAGTGAGAGAGAAAGACACCCGCCAGTCACCTTTAAGCATCAAGTGCTCGCAACGGTGAAACCAGTCTCGCGTAAGCGTACGCGTAATGTCGGTCCGGGCCGCTTCATCTCACAATACCGCCGAACCAAAATATGACATGCTGGTAAGCAGTATGACTTATATCGCCCACAACTCACTTGTGTTCTACTCGTGCATATAACATCAACGCATAAAACCTGGCTCGGATGCCACTGTTGGGGAACGTAGTAATTTCAAAAAAATTCCTACGCAAACGCAAGATCATGGTGATGCATAGCAACGAGAGGGGAGAGTGTTGTCCACGTACCCTCGTAGACCGAAAGCGAAAGCGTTAACACAACACGGTTGATGTAGTCGTACGTCTTCACGATCCGACCGATCAAGTACCGAACGCACGGCACCTCCGAGTTCAGCACACGTTTAGTTCGATGACGTCCCTCGAACTCCGATCCAGCCGAGTGTTGAGGGAGAGTTTCGTCATCACGACGGTGTGGTGACGATGATGATGTTCTACCGACGCAGGGCTTCGCCTAAGCACCGCTACGATATTATCGAGGTGTAATATGGTGGAGGGGGCACCGCACACGGCTAAAAGATCGTCGATCAATTGTGTGTCTAGAGGTGCCCCCCTGCCCCCGTATATAAAGGTGCAAGGGGGGTTCGGCCGGCCTAGAGGAGAGGCGCGCCAGGAGGAGTCCTACTCCTACCGGGAGTAGGACTCCCCCCCTTTTCCATGTTGGACTAGGAGAGAGAGGGGGAAGAGGTGGAGGGGAGGAAGGAAGGGGGGGCGCCGCCCCCCTCTCCTTGTCCTATTCGGACTAGGGGGGAGGGGCGCGCGGCCCTGGCCTGGCCTCCTCTCCTCTCTTCCACCTAGGCCCACTAAGGCCCATTAAGTTACCGGGGGGTTCCGGTAACCTCCCGGTACTCCGGAAAAATCCCGATTTCACCTGGAACACTTCCGATGTCCAAACATAGGCTTCCAATATATCAATCTTTATGTCTCGACCATTTCGAGACTCCTCGTCATGTCCGTGGTCACATCCGGGACTCCGAACAACCTTCGGTACATCAAAACCTATAAACTCATAATATAACTGTCATCGTAACGTTAAGCGTGCGGACCCTACGGGTTCGAGAACTATGTAGACATGACCGAGACACCTCTCCGGTCAATAACCAATAGCGGAACCTGGATGCTCATATTGGTTCCCACATATTCTACGAAGATCTTTATCGGTCAGACCGCATAACAACATACGTTGTTCCCTTTGTCATCGGTATGTTACTTGCCCGAGATTCGATCGTCGGTATCTCGATACCTAGTTCAATCTCGTTACCGGCAAGTCTCTTTACTCGTTCCATACATCATCCCGCAACTAACTCATTAGTCACAATGCTTGCAAGGCTTATAGTGATGTGTATTACTGAGTGGGCCCAGAGATACCTCTCCGACAATCGGAGTGACAAATCCTAATCTCGAAATACGCCAACCCAACAAGTACCTTTGGAGACACCTGTAGAGCACCTTTATAATCACCCAGTTATGTTGTGATGTTTGGTAGCACACAGTGTTCCTCCAGTAAACAGGAGTTGCATAATCTCATAGTCATAGGAACATGTATAAGTCATGAAGAAAGCAATAGCAACATACTAAACGATCGAGTGCTAAGCTAACGGAATGGGTCAAGTCAATCACATCATTCTCCTAATGATGTGATCCCGTTAATCAAATAACAACTCATGTCTATGGCTAGGAAACATAACCATCTTTGATTAACGAGCTAGTCAAGTAGAGGCATACTAGTGACACTATGTTTGTCTATGTATTCACACATGTATTATGTTTCCGGTTAATACAATTCTAGCATGAATAATAAACATTTATCATGATATAAGGAAATAAATAATAACTTTATTATTGCCTCTAGGGCATATTTCCTTCATGTGCGACATGCCTCACCTGGACGAAGGTCAGCGCTTCAGCATTAAGCTCCAGGAGACCTTCAATGTTGAAACGGTACGCAACGACGACAAGTGTTTTTTTCGTAATTAAGCACGATTTCTGCTTCTTCAACATGTAATTTTCATCTTTTACAATTCGACTAGCTTACCCCATGCCATGCAAGACGCTATGTCTTGGAGAGGATGGATTTTGAATATCATGAAAGTATGGAAACAAAGATAATTCACCAAAGGACCCATCATGGTATAGATTTAGATGTAAATCTACACAATTCTGAGAGCGTAACCCATTTTGGCTGCCCGAATTGGGAAGCACTTTGCAAGATGTATGATTTTCATGAGGGTATGCTTGTCACCATGGATCTTGGTGATCCTGACATCGCCCAAGACAATATGGGCATTTGGGTCCTTGTTGATACGCTTCCAATTCTACTACTACGTGAGTTTATAAAACATAGTTTTTAAGTAATTTATATTGTTTATTTCAAAATAGTTGACAGCTTATTTCCATTGATAGCTTATTTTCATTCTTCAAAGAATGTGCGGAAGATGGTAGACAAAACCTATTACACCAATGGCTCAGAATTAACTTATCAGGAGAAAAATCATCTGATCTCATTTATTACTGATCTTGAGAATTACAATATCTATTATCAAACTCCTCCATATTATGGTCAACACGTGCCACTAGTGCACGTGTTGAACTACGGTAACATCCATAGAGATGTCATGGTACGGTTTTTTACTATTACGACATTCGTGAATCTTTTACATAAATTGTTCTAAAACTCAACTACATTGCTAACTACGAAGTTATTACTATGTTTTTCAACAGAAAATCCCTAAATATTGTGTGCCTCATCTGATGTTTCCGAATGGTCGCCTTGATGTTATGAACTTATGGCCAAGTCATCCTACGCATCACTGCTGTTCATACCGGATTTCTAAAACCGATGAAGACATGACAATCAAAGATTGGAAAAAATGTATGGTCAATCGTAGGGAGCTACTTGGAACCAACATTGTGTGAAGGGAAAGAATTGGAGACATGATAATCTCCATTCTCCATAATGGAGAGTCGGGGCCTATCTTGTTTTATGCTATTTTACCTTAGAGAGGGTATTTAGGTCCTAGCTAATACTCATGATCATGTGCTAAGAACAATTAAGTAGGGTTGGTTAGATGACTATGATGACGATGAGTATGACTTGTTATTATGATAACGAGTAGAAGTTGTATGATGATGAGTAGGACTTGTTATTATGATACCAATGATGAGTTATTTATTATTATGATCGATGATGCATGATGCTAAGTTGTTATATGAGCATGATGAGTTATTATATATATCAGTAGGTCAAATGAACATGGATTAGATTCAAGTGGAGGCAACATGTGGTGCACATCGAAAGTACTACTAATCCAAACTAGATCTAATCCATGTTCATTTCACCCACTGTTATATATAATAACTAAACATGCTCATAAAATCATCTGATGAAAGTACTGTATATAAAACCTACAGCGAAAATAAGCTGCATTTTCAAAAATACAGGAAAAGTTAGCAGCAGCGCTTTTGAAAATAAACACTACTGCTACTTACTACTATCAGCAGCGCTTTCCCAAGAACAGCGCTACTGCTAACTAGGTATAGCAGTAGCGCTACCTTTCCAGCGCTACTGCTACCAGTTAGTTGTAGCGCCTTAGTGGTAGCGCTTGTACAAGCACTACTGCTAGCTATAAAACAAGCGCTACTACTAGGGTTTTTCCTAGTAGTGTGTAATTCCCTAATGGTGATGTACGGACTAATACGTCCATTTTGCATCATGTTTTTATATCGATATTTATTGCATTATGGGCTATTACTTCACATTATGTCACAATACTTATGTCTTTTCTCTCTTATTTTACAAGGTTTACATGAAGAGGTAGAATGCCGGCAGCTAGAATTCTAGGCTGGAAAAGGAGCAAATATTAGAGACCTATTCTACACAACTCCAAATGTCCTGAAACTCCACGAAAGTCAGTTTTGGAATATATTAAAAATATTGGGCGAAGAAAGCACCAGAGGGGGGCCACCCACTGTCCACGAGGGTGGAGGGCGCGCCCTACCCCCCTGGGCGCGCCCCCTGCCTCGTGGGCCACCTGGAAGCCCCCCGATGCCCATCTTCTCGTATAAGGTGTCTTTTTCCCTGGAAAAAATAAGAAGGAAGCTTTCGGGACGAAGCGCCGCCGTCTCGAGGCGGAACCTTGGCGGAACCAATCTAGGGCTCCGGCGGAGCTGCTCTGCCGGGGAAACATCCCTCCGGGAGGGGGAAATCGTCACCATCGCCATCACCATCGATCCTCTCATAGGGAGGGGGTCAATCTCCATCAACATCTTCACCAGCACCATCTCCTCTCAAACCCTAGTTCATCTCTTGTATCCGATCTTTGTCTCGAAACCTCAGATTGGTACCTGTGGGTTGCTAGTAGTGTTGATTACTCCTTGTAGTTGATGCTAGTTGGTTTATTCGGTGGGAGATTATATGTTCAGATCCTTTATGCACATTAATACCCCTCTGATTATGAACATGAATATGATTTGTGAGTAGTTACGTTTGTTCCTGAGGACATGGGAGAAGTCTTGTTATAAGTAGTCATGTGAATTTTGTTGGAAATATGCCCTAGAGGCAATAATAAATGGTTATTATTATATTTCTTTGTTCATGATAATTGTCTATTGTTCATGCTATAATTGTGTTATCCAGAAACCGTAATACATGTGTGAATATATACACCACAACGTGTCCCTGGTAAGCCTCTAGTTGACTAGCTCGTTGATCAACAGATAGTCATGGTTTCCTGACTATGGACATTGGATGTCATTGATAACGGGATCACATCATTAGGAGAATGATGTGATGGACAAGACCCAATCCTAAGCATAGCCTAAAAGATCGTGTAGTTCGTTTGCTAGAGCTTTTCCAATGTCAAGTATTTTTTCCTTAGACCATGAGATCGTGCAACTCCCGGATACCGTAGGAGTGCTTTGGGTGTGCCAAACGTCACAACGTAACTGGGTGACTATAAAGGTACACTACGGGTATCTCCGAAAGTGTCTGTTGAGTTGGCACGGATCGAGACTGGGATTTGTCACTCCGTATGACGGAGAGGTATCTCTGGGCCCACTCGGTAATGCATCATCATAATGAGCTCAATGTGACTAAGGAGTTAGCCACGGGATCATGCATTACGGTACGAGTAAAGTGACTTGCCGGTAACGAGATTGAACAAGGTATTGGGATACCGACGATCGAATCTCGGGCAAGTAACGTACCGATTGACAAAGGGAATTGCATACGGGATTGATTGAATCCTCGACATCGTGGTTCATCCGATGAGATCATCGTGGAACATGTGGGAGCCAACATGGGTATCCAGATCCCGCAGTTGGTTATTGACCGGAGAGGCGTCTCGGTCATGTCTGCATGTCTCCCGAACCCGTAGGGTCTACACACTTAAGGTTCGGTGACGCTAGGGTTGTAGAGATATTAGTATGCGGAAACCCGAAAGTTGTTCGGAGTCCCGGATGAGATCCCGGACGTCACGAGGAGTTCCGGAATGGTCCGGAGGTGAAGAATTATATATAGGAAGTCCAGTTTCGGCCACCGGGAAAGTTTCGGGGTTCACCGGTATTGTACCGGGACCACCGGAAGGGTCCCGGGGGTCCACCGGGTGGGGCCACCTATTCCGGAGGGCCCCATGGGCTGAAGTGGGAAGGGAACCAGCCCTTAGTGGGCTGGGGCGCCCCCCATGGGCCTCCCCTGCGCCTAGGGTTGGAAACCCTGGGGTGGGGGGCGCCCCACTTGACTTGGGGGGGAAGTTTCCCCCCCTGGCCGCCGCCCCCCCTTGTAGATGGGTTCCAGGGCCGGCGCCCCCCCCCCCTCCAGGGGGCCTATATAAAGGGGGGGAGGGAGGGCTGCTGGACCCTAGCCCTTGGCGCCTCCCTCTCCCCCTGCAACACCTCTTCCTCCCGCTTGCGCTTGGCGAAGCCCTGCCGGGATCCCGCTACTTCCACCACCACGCCGTCGTGCTGCTGGATCTCCATCAACCTCTCCTTCCCCCTTGCTAGATCAAGAAGGAGGAGACGTCGCTGCTCCGTACGTGTGTTGAACGCGGAGGTGCCGTCCGTTCGGCACTCGGTCATCGGTGATTTGGATCACGGCGAGTACGACTCCATCAACCCCGTTCATTAGAACGCTTCCGCTCGCGATCTACAAGGGTATGTAGATGCACTCCTTTCCCCTCGTTGCTAATATACTCCATAGATGAATCTTGGTGATGCGTAGGAAATTTTAAAATTCTGCTACGATCCCCTACAAATTTGGTATTCGTTCGATATTTTGATGAGATGTATGTTGTCTTTCCTCTAGTGGTGTTATGTGAACGTCGACTACATGACAATTCACCATTGTTTGGGCCTAGGGGAAGGCATTGGGAAATAATAAGTAGATGATGGGTTGCTAGAGTGACAGAAGCTTCAACCCTAGTTTATGCGTTGCTTCGTAAGGGGCCGATTTGGATCCACATGTTTCATGCTATGGTTAGGTTTACCTTAATTCTTCTTTCGTAGTTGCGGATGCTTGCGACAGGGGTTAATCATAAGTGGGATGCTTGTCCGAGGAAGGGCAGTACCCAAGCACCGGTCCACCCACATATCAAATTATCAAAGTAACGAACGCGAATCATATGAGCATGATGAAAACTAGCTTGACGATAATTCCTTTATATAAGAGTTTGTCCATGCTTGTCCTTTGCTACAAAAAGGATTGGGCCACCTTGCTGCACCTTGTTTAATTTTGTTACTTGTTACCCGTTATGAATTACCTTATCATAAAACTATCTGTTACCGATATTTTCAGTGCTTGCAGAGAATACCTTACTAAAAACCACTTGTCATTTCCTTCTGCTCCTCGCTGGGTTCGACACTCTTACTTATCAAAAGGACTACGATAGATCCCCTATACTTGTGGGTCATCACGGACGTCGACTGCATATCAATTCACCTTTAAGTGTCCAGAGAAGACCATTGCGTGACTAGTTTGTTCATAGACGGGTGGCTAGAGTGATAGAATTGCCATACCCTAAGTTTATGAACTATTACATGGGGGGTTGTTGGAGCCCCAAAGTTTATGTCTATGGTTAGATGTTATCTTAATTATTCTCTTGTATTTGCGGATGCTTGCATAGAGGGTATAGTCATAAGTATGTTGCTTGTTCAATTAAGAACAACAAACTATCATAGGTCCCACCACACAACATATTATCAACACAATGAATGGTAACTGAATGAATTTTAATGAAAGCAACTTGGTGAAACTCCCGTGTGTCTTCAAGAACGACTTAATCCCTAAAAGTAAAACCATCGTATTATTCTTAGCACAATTAAGGATTAGCAAACTATTTAGTTTCTTGCAATTACTTTTACTTTCAAACAAACTCTCAAAACTGTTGCAGCTTTACAGTGAACTCTTGCTAGTTTCCATCAACCAATTCCTTCTGCCTCTCGTTGGGTTTGACACTCTTACATATCAAAAGGCCAAGCTAGATCTCTTACACTTGTGGGTTATCACAAACCCATTGTGAAAAATATTTGTTGGAACATAAAAAAAGCTGGGTCATGAAAATCGTCAAATAGCTTTGAGACGAAATTGTGCAGAGACGCGTCCGAGCGGCGGGGGTGGTTCTTGGGCGGCTGGAGAGCGTGGCTGCAGGGGAGGTGGGACAGGGTGGCGGGCTGGTGGCACGGGGCGGGCAAAAGGCGTGTTCACGGCGGCTAGTGCGGTGAGGCAGGGAGGCGTGATGGTGGCTAGACAAGGGCGCGGAAGAGCGGGGAATGTGCAAGGGTATCCTCCCATGAAATTTCAGGCGGTTTTTAGCCCGCCAAATTATACGGGAAGGGTCATCTACCCGTAAATGTGAGGGAAGTTTGGGGAAATATACCAGATCCCATAAAAATATTCGGGCTTGCGGGAGTTGTTAGAGGGCTATTTTTGGCTCAACTCCCCTTAAACGGTACCTTTTTATGAATATGGGGGGTATAGGCTGTGCTCTAACTATTTTATGCTAATTAGATATGTTCTTGTCGATTTTCCTAACATTTTTTTATTATCCCACAACCGTAGGACAATAGTTCTATAGTATTTTCATATTGATAAACAAAGTGCATATGTACATAGAAAGAAAAGAAAAGGAAGAAAATCTATCCAATGCTTGTTCTAGCTAGGCAACATAATAATTATGTGATCACAAAGATATTGTTAGGCAACAACATCACAGATGCGTTGTGGTCCAATTCTATAGGTTGGGTGTATATTTTCTCTTTACTCAATGCCCGAACATCATCAAATCTTACTTGAGATGAATTTCTAGGTATTAACACTTGACACTTCATTTCTGAATTTCTTTCCCATTCCTAAGATAAATATTTCAACAGCCTAAAATGATCATATCCATGGCAATTCCTTCTGGCGATTCAAGAGAGCCGAGAATGATATCAGCATAGATTGAGATGCCCCTCCTTTTATTCTGAACTATCTCAATCTAACATGCTTGGGCAAAGGTGCAGTCCCAAAATAGATGCAAAGAGGTTTCCTCAAAAAATTCATTGCAGAAGACACAGACATAACACTCCAGGAAGAAAGTTTTGCTTTCTAATAAGTTTCTGGTATTAACCCTGTCATGCAGAAGAATCCAAAAAATCTTTTATATTTGAATCTGCTAGTGCTTTTCCAAAGCCGTTTAAAGATGATATGAGCCTCCTGTTTCCCGTTCATCCGGTTGTACATATTGATGGACGAATATCGAGAACTAGACCAAGTGTAAATCCGTTTATCTATAGCTTATGGATTGCATTTTGCAGCACTAATTCCCTTAGCTCATTAAATAGATGAAATTTCCTCTCAAATGCTTCCTCTCAAGTAGGAAGGTTTTGAGGCCCCCAAGTGCAAGGGTTTGTAGCAAGAAACAATTTTCCTTCAAAATGGATGACCTTGAGGTTTATCGAACATGTAGGAGTTTGCCAAGCAACCAATGATCAGTACATGCACACACAAATACAAAATTGCATTGGCCACAATGAAACTAACAATTACTAGTCTGTTTACTAGCGTTGCTAGTTATAAGGATTAAACTCAAATGTGTATGAAAGATTGATTGCAAAGTAAAAGTAAAAAAATGTAACGAACATTGATTAAGGTTGGAAGAAATAAGAAGAATGGACCAAGATCCATAGGTTCACTAGTGGTTTCTCTCCAAAAGATAGAAAGGTGTGGTGCACAAATTACAATTGCGCATTGATTAAACTGCAGTTTTATGAGTATGATTATACATGGCATAAATACATATGAGCATTACGTCCAAACATCTAATGTCATTACCCAACTACATCTATAGCTAATACTCCATACAAGACCACTATCCAGCATGCATCTTAAAGTATTGAGTAAATAAGTATTGCATTTAGTATGATGACATGAAGGGGATGATATGTTGTCTTCACCCTGAGTTTGAAGGACAACTACAAAATCATCTTTTTATCCCTAGTGGCAACAACACAATACACGCCGTTTCCACTTTTTCACCACGGTATATTATCCAAGGTAGATGTAGTTAGTATTGTTAATGTTCAAGTAAACAAGTGACTGTCTTTTATCTAAATACATAAGTTGACGGCTTTGGTAGTAGCTTAATTAGCACGAGAATGTTGTAGAGGCTATAGATGATAAGCTCAAGAACTTCGGTTTGTCCGCGACGACACGTTGGTTAAATTCTATCACCACCACGACCACCCTTTGGGGTACACACCTTATGAGTCTTACGCAACATGCTGACATGATGATCTTGTGTAGCTTGTGAGTTCTTTACAATCTGTCTTCACAATCTCAACACGAGCTTGTATACTAGATCTCCATGTGTATTCTTTGATAAAAATAATTGTATTGGTACCAAATTTGCCATGACAACTTGGATACCAGTTAGCCCTGGCCATGGGCAGCCCAACCCGACCCAGCCCGAAAAAGCCCGGCCCGACGCTGCTCACAGCTGGGCCTAGGCCGAGATTTTGAGCCTGAAGGCCAGGCCGGGCCGGGCCCGGGCCCGCCGTATTTGCGTTTTACCGAAGAGGCCTGGCCCATGGCCCGAGGCCCGACGGGCTTTACATGGTCGGGCCGGGCTTGGGCCCAATTTTGTAGGCCCGACAACCGGGGCGGGCCGGCCCAGGCCTGGGTTTTCTGCGTCGGGCTTGGCTAGGCCCGGCCCGAAGGATGGCCAGGTATAATACCAGTATAGTGGCAACTTCATCAATCATGGGGTGGCAACTTTGAGTCTGTTGTTTTTTGTTGACACATCCTCCAATGGAATCTTATTTTGAGGCCCTCGTTGATACGAAATCGTTGGTGAGAAAAGGATATTAGTTGGATAAAGAGTTTAAGTTACAAATCATATTAAATCGAAAATGTCATCTTCTAAATGTGCTACTTTTTCTCATAGTATACATGTTTGGGTGTGGACTCAACAAATATTCTGGTTTGTATGCATATGCTTGCAACATGCAACAACAAGAGAATCCTACTTTGCATCCATGTTGTGAAGGACTTAGCCAAATTTATCCACAATCTGTAGCAAGTCGTGGGAGAGAAATAGAGTATGAACGTTCGCTCTTTATAAACTTCGTTAGTTTATTGGCGGTTGAGGATTGCCTACTACTGACAAGTAGTGCTAATTCTTTGTATTGTTAATTCTCCAATGAAGATGACACTCGATGATGATTAATCCATCCATGTACTGACAAACATGCATGTCGAACTCCATTAGGCGGCCACCTGATCATCATCAAGACAAAAAGGATCTCAAGTTAGGTCATTGTTCAGGTGCTTTCGCGCCCAAGTTTGACATACACAAGCTAATTAACACTTGTTACATGTATACAAAGTGGGCACTATTCTTTGCATCTATTTATTCAATCGGTCGGTCGTATGGCGGCCTTTCAGCGCGAGTGTAGTTTAATGTTGGTGTAGATTTCGTAGGAGCTCCAGGAAAGATTTGTACTTCAAACACACGATATATGATAAGAACTTCCATTGCATACTCTTTGTCAGATTGTTTAGGCGTTCCCATCAGCACGCTTGTTGCTTTAATTAGTTGGATTCAGGGTATGTAGCAGAAAGCGATCGGCGCACTACATACTTATTTTCAAGAAAGGTTGTTTCCCCTAACTTTTTACTAATGTTATGAGGTTTTGACTTGAATATATAAAGGTAAAGGGCCTTTGGGATATTAGTACAAGATGTACAAGTTTATCAGAACGTATCAAAGTATGATCTTTGTGGGTATGTGTACGCTCAGACTTAGTTTGTGACCCACAGGTCATTAACTGAAATGAAAAGTCAGTAGTATCTTATACAACATTGGAATGTTGACCATGCAATCACAACACATCATATTAAGATAATTTTGGGGTTCTTTTGCAGGCAAAGCAGCAATAAGCAAAGGTTGATGTGATGATAAGTAACGTTAATTAAGTGGCTTCTTCGTTATATTTGCATCTACGTATACTAGACTGCGCATATCTGACACATTTGATATATGTGATGATCTTTTTTTCCAAAAGATGATTCCATCATCATTTTTAAGAGAGGTAAAGGCAGTAGAGTGTGAACGTAATGCTCTAACAATCTCATCTTAATTATACTTGTTCAAGCTAATTTAGCTGTAGTTATGCAAAATAATATGGCTTATCATCTTCAGGTATCTCATGAGTCTAACTCACCTCAATCATACATGAAAATCTGTTGAGCCACAACATAACACAAACATGATCCAAAGATTCATCGCATCGCATCACAACATCGAGAACTGAGAAGCTCATCACCAACTCCAAGATGATGTTGAGCAGTTGTGGCAACTTTCTAGCATTTGATTATCTTGCTTTTATCATGTTTTATTTGGATCGTTACTTCAGTTGGACCTATTGTCTGTTTGAATTTGAATGTTTAAATTTGAAAACATTAAATGAAATGTCGTTGAATTGCATGCATTGGAATTATCAAGTTTGAATTAATACATTGTGCTAATATCGAGTTGAGATGGAGTATGTATGCAAAAGGATGGAAGAATTGACAAAGAAGTTTGTTTACCGAGTTATGAGATTTTTTTTTGGCGAATAGAGTTATGAGTTACTCCCTTTGTAAGATGATCTAAGAGTGTCTTATAAAAGTTTACAGAGGGAGTAAGTTTTAGGGGAAGGGTTTTTGCTTTTGTGTGTGTGTGGGATCACCATGTGACACACCTAGTAAGCAATCCAAACTATTAAAAAAATAAGATCTTTTACAATAAAAAAAAGGATGTGCGCATGAACCGATAGGTGCAACCTAGCTCTTTTTCGATCGAAGAACAAAAAGACCATATTCTCGAGAGTAATGACAGTCGACACCACAAACACGAGGCTCGGCTAAAAGCCAGCTAGTTTTTTGTCCCCCCCCCCCCCCCCCCCTACTCCTCCAAACCTTTTTTAAAAAAACCTTAATTAGCCTTTTTTGTTTTTTTACTCCTCCAAACCTTAATTAGCCTTTTGAGACGCTAATTAGTCGCGTCCGATCGATGGTATCCAAACCGCGAGGCCCGGCCCCACGTTTCAGCCAGGCATGCACGCAGGCTCTCACCCACTGACGCCGCGGCGCGCGTCCCGTACGTACGCGGAGTCAAAAGCCTTGCTTGCCGCCAGTGCAATGTGCGATTGACGGCCGCCGCTCGACGGCAGTTAGGCAGGACGCCGGCGATCGATCTTCCTCCCCGTCCTTTAAAACCCCGCGCTGTCCAGCAGACGTTGCTATCACCAAGCCGTTCTATTTGCCTAGCTCCGATGTGAGCTTGAGCTCCAGCCTCCAGCTACGTACCTACCTATACCCCCAGGCCCCAGCAGTGCTAGCGCCACGCACGAGCTCTCATGGCGGCCACGCCGACTACCAAGGTCCTCGTGTCCACGTTCCTCAGCTTCTTCCTCTTCCTCTTCCACGGCGCAAGCCCCGCTCCCGTGGCCAGCGTCGGCGCCGCGTCGGAGGAGGGCGACAGCTCCGCGCTTTTGGCCTTCAAGTCCGCCGTGTCCGACGACCCGAAGGGAGTGCTCGCCGGCTGGGGCGCCTCCCCGGACGCGTGCAACTGGACGGGCGTCGCCTGCGACCCGGTGACGCGGCGTGTCGTGCAGTTGGTGCTGAGAGAGCAGAAGCTCTCCGGGGAGCTCTCTTCCGCGCTCGGCAACCTCTCGCACCTCAGGGTGCTCAACCTCTCCGGCAACCTCTTCGCCGGCAGCGTGCCGCCGGAGCTTGGCAGCCTCTCCCGCCTCAGGTTCCTCGACGTGTCGTCGAACACGCTCGCCGGGACGGTCCCACCGGAGCTCGGCAACCTCTCGAGGCTCAGCTCCCTCGATCTCTCCGGGAACGCCTTCGCCGAGCCGGTGCCGCGGGCGCTCGGGAAGCTCTCCCGGCTGAAGCAGCTCAGCCTCGCCGACAACCAGTTCCAGGGCTCGATTCCGGTTGAGCTCACGCGTGTCCTGAACCTCGAATACCTCAACCTCGGCGGGAACAACCTCTCCGGGCCCATCCCGGCGGCCATATTCTGCAACCTCTCCGCCCTGCAGTACATTGACATGTCGTCCAACATTCTCGACGGCGAGATCCCCATCCGGCCGGATTGCCTTCTCCCCAACCTGACGTTCCTCGTGCTGTGGTCCAACAACCTCGTCGGCGGCATCCCGGCATCGCTGTCAAACTCGACGAAGCTCCGGTGGCTGCTGCTGGAGTCGAACTTCCTCGGCGGCGAGCTGCCGTCCGACGGCATGTTCGGCGGCATGAGGAGCCTCGAGCTTCTGTACCTGTCGTTCAACTACTTCAGGAGCCCGCGGAACAACACCGACCTCGAGCCGTTCTTCGCCTCGCTCACGAACTGCACCGGCCTGAGGGAGCTCGGCGTCGCCGGTAACGACCTCCCCGGCACGATCCCGCCGGTCGTCGGCCGCCTCTCCCCCGGCCTCAGGCAGCTCCACCTTGAGTTCAACAGCATCTTCGGCCCGATCCCGGCGAACCTCTCCGACCTCGCCAACCTCACCACCCTCAACCTCTCCCATAACCTCCTCAACGGCTCCATCCCGCCGGGCTTATCGCGCATGCAGCGGCTCGAGCGGCTGCACCTCTCCAACAACCTGCTCTCCGGCGACATCCCGCCGTCCCTCGGCTCGTTCCAGCGGCTCGGGCTCCTCGATCTTTCGCAGAACCAGCTCGCCGGCGCCATTCCTCCGAGCATCGTGCAGTGCGTTAACCTGCTGAAGCTCGATCTCTCACACAACATGCTGCGAGGCGTGATCCCAGTGGGCTTGTCGGAGCTGAGCGCACTGTTCTACCTCAACCTCTCGAGCAACCTGCTGTCCGGCGCGATCCCGGCGACCATCGGCGAGATGGATAAGCTGCAGGTGCTCAACCTGTCGTCGAACCGGCTCTCCGGCACGATTCCGCCGGAGCTTGGCGGCTGCGTCACGCTCGAGTACCTCGACCTCTCCGCCAACGCGCTCGTAGGCGGCTTGCCGGAGACCCTCGGCTCGCTCCAGTTCTTGCAGGTCCTCGACGTGTCCTGCAATGGCCTCACGGGGGACCTGCCTCGGTCCATGGAGAATATGGCGTCGCTGCGGCTTCCTAACTTTTCCTACAACGGCTTCTCCGGCGAGGTGCCGAGCGGCGGGGCCTTCCCGGGGTTCCCGGCGGACGCGTTCCTCGGCGACGCTGGGCTGTGCACGCGAACGGCGTCGATGGCGTCTGGCCTGGCTAGGTGCGGCGGCGCGACGCGCAGAGTGCTCCACAACCGGCGGGTGGTGGTGCCCGTTGCCGTCACGGTCGCGAGCTTCACGGTGGCTATCATTGGGCTCGCCGCGTGCCGGGCGGTGGCGAGGACGGCGAGCGCGAGCGTGGGACGAGACGGGCGGCGATCCACGCTCCTTTCGTACGGCGGCGACGAGCCGATCGAGAGGGGCGACCACCCGAGGATCTCGCACCGGGAGCTCTCGGAGGCGACGGGCGGGTTCGAGCAGTCGAGCCTCATCGGCGCCGGGCGGTTCGGGCGCGTCCACGAGGGGACGCTCCGCGACGGCACGCGCGTCGCCGTCAAGGTGCTCGACCCGAAGACCGGAGGCGGCGAGGTCTCCCGGAGCTTCAAGCGCGAGTGCGACGTCCTGCGGCGGACGCGGCACCGGAACCTGGTGCGCGTGGTCACCACGTGCAGCCAGCCGGACTTCCACGCGCTGGTGCTCCCGCTGATGACCAACGGCAGCCTCGAGAGCCGGATCTACCCGCGCGACGGCCGCCCCGGCCGCGGCATGGACCTCGCGCGGCTGGTCGCCATCGCCGGCAACGTCGCCGAGGGGCTCGCGTACCTGCACCACTACGCGCCCGTCCGCGTCGTGCACTGCGACCTCAAGCCCAGCAACGTGCTCCTCGACGACGACATGACGGCCGTCGTGGCCGACTTCGGCATCGCGCGGCTGGTCAAGGACGCCGACGGTGACGTCGACGATCACATCACCGGCTCCGCCGATCCGTGCAACTCCATCACCGGATTGTTGCAAGGTTCCGTGGGCTACATCGCACCAGGTAAATCTACAGTCAAATTAACAGAAACAAATGCATGTTGCCGACGTTCTTCTCTTCAACATTTTCATGGCGTTCGATCTTCTTGCTTGCGTGGTTGCAGAGTACGGACTAGGAGGCCCCCCGTCGACGGAAGGCGACGTGTACAGCTTCGGGGTGCTGCTGCTGGAGCTGATCACCGGGAAGCGGCCGACTGACGTGCTCTTCCAAGAGGGACTCACGCTGCACGAATGGGTCAGGCGGCAGCGGCACCACACGCATGACATCGCCGCCGTCGTCGCGCAGCCATGGCTGGCGGACGCGATGTTCTCGACGGTGCAAGGGGACGACGTCGTCGTCCAGCTGATCGACCTCGGGGTCGCGTGCACCGAGCACTCGCCGCTGCTGCGACCCACCATGGTGGAGGTGTGCCACGAGATCGCCCTCCTCAAGGAGGACCTCGCCAAACACGGAGGCGCGGCCGCGTCGGTGGCGATGACTGCCAGCGAGGGGTCATGCTCCACCACGGACTCGTCGTTCTGAGATGTGGTTGTGGAAGATATAGTTCAGCGTCGCCTACACATTTTGATCCTCTATTGATTTAGCTAGTTTGAACACGTCATCGCAGTTAAAATATTTGCATACTTTTTTGAGTTACTTGTGCCTTTCATTTTCTTTAGTTCAGTTATAAAAACTATATAGTTTTACTATGTAAGTATGGAGAAATTAGGGCAACTCCAATGCACCGACACATTTCGTCCACGCGCGTCCGTTTATATCGAAACAGACAGAAACAACGGCCTAATGCGTTGTCGCAAACGGACGCACATTCGTTTTTTGTCCGTCCGTGATCCATTTCCGGCCCAAATTTGCGTCGGGTTTGCGTCGGTGCGGACGTGCACGGCACTCGCCCTTGTCCTCCCCTGGCCTGTCCGTCGGTGGCACATCCGCTATTCTCCCCTCCCCATTCACAGACGCGGCGCCCGGTCAGCCGCCATCCTCGCCGCCATCCACATCCAGTCGGTTAGACGCTGCCCAGGCCGCCGCCCGCATCCACACACTACCCCCAATTCCACGCCGCACCCGATGGCCGCTCTTGCCGGCGTTGGTGGCCTCTTTTCGCCGCAGTCATAGCACCTCCATGACTACACCACCCCCTCGCCTCCGCCACCGCCGGCCTCGCTCCACGGCCACCTCCACTTTGACAGGTCTGCTGCATGTACAGGGAGGGGCGCAAGGCTCTTCACCGCCGGCTTCTCCACCACACCCGTAAGGTGTTCGACGTTTCGCCCGCAAGGTACAATGGATAGGGGATGAGTTCTTTTTCAACAACTTCATGTGTTCATGGGACGATGAGGATTTTGTGGTTGCGACTATAGTTGTCAATGACCACATAGCTAGGCGGCGGCCGAGGTTTAGGGGATCGATCTCGCGCCATTCTCCTGCGTTAAATTGCAACAGAGAGAGCGGACATTGCCTACTCTTCGCCGATTACCTTCGGTGCACGTCCCCAGTCCTCTTCCGGCGCCACTTCCAGATGGCTAGATGTGTGTTCAACTATATTCGGGAGGGAGTGATGGCGTATGATGATGATTTCGTATGTAAGGACGATGCCCTTGCGGTTGGCTTCTTCTCTTATCAGAAATGAACTGCAGGTATTCGAATGCTTGCATGCGGAATTTCCGGTGATCTTGTCGATGAGTGTGTCCGCATGAGTGAGTCCACATGCCTTGCATCAATGTACAAGTTTTGCAAGGATGTGGTAGCAGTGTTTGGACGGAGTACCTGACAGAGCCAAATGATGCGCCCGGTTGTTACCAGTCAATGTAGATAGGGGCTTTCCAGGGATGCTTGGTAGCATAGATTGTATGCACCGAAAGTGCAAGAATTGTCCATCTACTTGGCAGGGCCAATATAGGGGGCATGTCAAAGGTTGCACTGTCATACTTAAAGTTGTGGCTTCACAAGATCTATGTATTTGGCACTCTTTTTTGACATGGCGGGCTCTCACAATGACATCAACGTGCTTCAGCGCTCTCTGGTGTTCGAAAGGCTTGCAGAAGACAACTGCCCATAGGTCAACTTTGAGATCAATGGCAACCACTACAACAAGGGATACCACCTAGCTGATGATATCTACCCTTAGTGGACAACTCTTGTGGAGACAATCTCCAATCCAGTAGGCGATAAGAAGGTTAGGTTTGCTTAAGCACAAGAGAGTGCTAGGAAGGATGTGGACCATGCATTTGGTGTGCTTCAATCTCAATGGGCCATCGTTTCGTATTCTGCTAGAACTTGGAGCACCAAGAAGTTGTGGAAGGTGATGAGTGCTTGTGTGACCATGCACAACTTGATTGAGGAGGATGAGCGTGAGGACCAAATCTTCGACCAAGGGTTTAAATTTTAAAGGTGAAAATGTCATACCTGATCGTGGAGGACCGGCAACATCTGCACAGTTCATCCGATTTCATCATAAAATGCATGATTGGCCAACTCACATTCAACTCCAACATTGTTTTGGTGAACATATGTGGACTCACCTTGGCAACCAATAGATGTATCGACTCTTTTCTTTTCAATGTATTTGTGAAAATTTAAATTTTATTTGGTTTGTAAACTATGAGATATTTATTTGGTTGTACACTACGTGATTTAAACTTTGAGCAATGTTTAGATTTGTATGTAAAAAATGTGTAAAAATATCGCCGCATACCGGTCGAGGAGACGAAATGCGTTGGCCGATTGGGCGCACTGACAAGCAAAACATGGATGGGCTGGACGTCGTCTCTACGGCCGACTCAAACGAACAAAAAGCGGACTAAATCTGCGTCCATTTGCGTCGACCTGTTGGAGTTGCCCTTAGTAGTTGATCCTTACCGCATGGAGTTTCACTTGCCTATTTTCCGATGGATCGATCCTCACCACATGGAGTTTCCACTTGCATATTCTCCGATGGATCCTGTCCTCCATTGCCATTGGGGCCGCCCAGGAGGGATTTGGTCATCACATGCCAACAGCCTAAAGGATGGCCAACGTAATCTGCTCGCGCTAGATCCGCCTATGCAGTGGTCATCGAAAGGTCTTCACGAGGGTTTCTTTCTTAAGATCTGATGGTTGACTTCGATGGTGAGATACAAACTATGAATGATGACTTGACGTAGAGGGATGGTTGTGTTACAGCGGTGGTCGCACCACATTTAGCTGTTGGGATCATGGAAAAGTGGCGGCGACAACACATGGTTGACTTAGGGTTGGTGCTATTTGAGCACTCAGTCTCTAGCTCCGGGGTCCTAGGTCTGATCCTTTTGGTTATACATGGCAATGGTGATGTTTTTACGTCGTTGCCTTCTTGAAGTCATGGCTCGGATGTATGCTCGGACTATTCAGGGTGAAAACTTAGATTCTAGCCTTGGTGGTGGGATCCAGTGACGGCGGCGCTAGAGTGATGCTCCTGTTCTCAAGGCTTGTTGTTGAAGAACCTCGTCGTTTATCTGATGCCATGAGATGGTTGGTGCAGATATGGTCATTGATATAGTTTATCGATTGCGGATCTGATTGCTTTGTTTTTTTTTTCTTTCTCATACATAGTTTTGGTCTTATATGACTTTGCTATTTGCCGGCGTCTTTTATATGTGTGTTGGTGTTGGCAGTTTGCACCTTACCTATGTAGAGATTAGGTGTGTGCTTATTGTGTTTATATCCTCTTGTTGTTTCATTTTAAGTCAAAAAAAATCCACTTTGTCGAAAAATATCAATTTTTTAAGGATTTTGCTACAAGTCAAACATCGGATTTTTAAGCATGGAAATCGATAGTTATCGATAGTTTTTATGAGAAATTTAGTTGTCGCAAGGATGCAAATTTTCTTTAGCAAGCATGACAAATCCTTGCCATGTTCAATTTCTTGCCAGGATTTGCCATGCTTGGTAAAATAAATTATCATCCACATGACAACTAAATTGGCTATAAAAAAACATTTGATTTTCCATGGTTAAAAATCTGACATTAGAGTTTTAACATTACCGAATTCTAAAGGGCCAGTAATAACTAAAATGACACAGATTCTTGAGTATACTTCCTCTGTTCCAAAATGTAGTGCATATTTTGTTTTTCAAAAATCAAACATGTATATATTTGATCAAATTTATAGAATAAATTATTAAATAAGTAAAATAGCACACTTCATAAGGAAGCTAATGATGCTAAATATGTATTGGGAATGTTGATTTTTTTTGTAAACTTGCTCAAACATGGTCATGTTTGACTTTCACAAAACAAAATATGCCCTTTTGGAACAGAGAGAGTAATCTGGAAGTGATTATACATTACGCTTATCATGAACTGGAATTCTTTTCATTGTATAGATTTTTTGCTTGTAAATTTTCCTCGGGACTTCGGAAACTTTTATATATCCTCCATTATGTGAAGCAAAAATGGACAAAGCTGACTTCTTGTGTGTAGATTATTATGTGTACATGTGCAGATATATGTAGGGTGACTCTCATATTCTCTTTTATATCTCATAAGTATCTTGGTAGATAATTCTAGAGCATAAGACTTCACAATACATCTCAATCAAGATTATGAGTAACCGGAGTGTAAACGATTTCGGGGTTCTATTCATTTTATTTTGAACTGTTGTTTCTGTTTGCATGCCAAACAACTTAATTGGAATTTTGGGAATACCAAATCTGATTCGGGCCATATTACAGACATCCAAATGCAACGTTAGGATAATTATGTTATATTTTTTAAAAGCCATAACTTTTGAACTGAGCATTGGAATTTAGATCCATTTTCACCGTTGGGTTTCTCAGGTCGAGCTCTTTGAAACTAGATCCCATATGGACATGTTCTGACTTTTTTTCAAAAGCAACCTTTATGCCAGATTAGACAAATTTAGTGCTACATAGAAGCAACTTCGCTGCACTATGTGTACCCGTACATTTCACTAACATTCTCCCAACTTACCTACCATTGATGCTTAGTTGCCTACAATACAATGAAGTTTCTCATCATTGATGCTCAGTTGCCTGCTATGGTAATTAGTTGTCTACTGTTGATGCTCAATTTTCTAACTTTGCTAATTAGTTGCCTATAATATTGTGAAGCTGCCTATCAATGTTTTCCTAAGTTGCCTACAAACACTCTAGAGTTGCCTACAATTTGCTAACGAGTTGGCTGCAATACTATGGAAGTCACCTATCGTTGTTCCTAAGTTGCATACCTCAAAACTTGCCTACTAATGGCGCTCAGTTGCCTGCCAGTACTATTTTAGTAGCCTATGGTTATACCTGGGCATATCTCGGGTCGGGACGGGCTTCGGGCCGGGCCAAAAAAAGCTCGATGCTGAAAACCCAGGCCCGAGCCAGGCCCGGCCCGACCATCGGGCCTACTAAATTCGGCCCGAGCCTAAAAAAGCCTGACACGGCTCGGACGGCCCAGCCCGAATACAACTAAAATCTTGTTTTCCGCAAGCTTGAGCCCGGCCCAATCTGCCCGTCGATCTCAATTTTCAGGCCCGAGCCTAGCCCGAGGGCATGCTCAGGCCCGGCCCGGCCCATCCCCGGCCGGGTCGGGTCGAGCCGTCCGGGCCGGGCTGCCCATGGCCAGGTATATCTATGGTACGTTGAAAGTAGCCCATCGGTGTTGCTAAGTTTGCCTATCTCTTAAACTAAGTTGTTTACCGTACCAAAAGGTATTGTAAGCAAATAAGCACGATGTTAGGCTACTCACTAGTCATTGTAGGCAACTTACGGTAAACGTTATCACTTGGCAATCATTGTGCCCAACTTAGGAGAGCATTCGGAAAACTAGCGTCATGGAACACAAACCTAACATGGAGTTGCTTCCCGTAGTACTGAAGTTGCTTTTGAGAGAAAGTTCTTCAAAACATATGCACATGAGATCCAGTTTTGAAAAATTCATCGCGAGGGCTCCAATGGTGAAAAAAAATATCTCAATTTCGAGGTTCCATTCAAAATTATACTTCCTCCAAAATAAGTGTCACAGTTTGAACTGGGGTTAGTTCAAAAATGCGACACTTACAATGGATCGGAGGCAGTAGCATTTAAAAATATATAGAATTAAACGCAGACAGATCGTCAAACTCGTATTGTCGATTTTATCCTATTTGATGTATGTTAATTGAATGTGTCATGTATGTTCTCGACCAAACGGGTGCTTCGGATCGCTCCAGGATTCGCTCCAACAGTGCGAAAGACTATGAGCTCACGGAGCCCAAATAGTGCAGCCGTACTGATTAGCATTTAGAAAGAAAAAAAATGTTAGCTGCATCTATACAACCTCGTCAACGTGTGTACGCCATCCACGATCCCACGTATAGCTAAGTGATCGTCATTCTTTCGCAAGATGTACATGTGCCTGTAACTCTATACAAATACCACTGAGATCAATACGATTTATGTGTTGCATCTATTCCTCTTTCACAGATAAACCAAACTTTGTGAGGTTGTGAACTTTGTAATTGAAATTTCTAAGCTCATGAATGAAATTATAAGAAGAGAAAGCTAACGATCTCTCCTTAATCTCCTTGATGATACACCATAGCTTTCAAGGGACCCTCCATTGAATGTGCTCTTGCTACCCAGCGCGGCCTTCGGCTTTGCTGCATTTTGGTTGAGTTAAAGGCATCACTCGTATATCAATTTGTCCCCGATGCTCACTTTGGTACATCTTCGCACAAATACTACAATTATCTCCCTAAACTTGCTCAATGCGCTCAATTTAGTACAAAATGAGCCAAATGAGGCTAGTGTAATCTACGGATCTGGTTGTAATTATTATTATTATTGGTATTCGTTGTACTAACGTGATTGATGATGAATAGATCGGAAGTTTTCCGGGAAAAAAACAGTGATAACGAATGGCATTGCTGAGTCAGCAAATTTAAAAAATTGGCTTGTGTAGTTCCCGCGTGTGCATGTGCTCTGTTTTCTAAAAAAAAAAGGACCTCATATTCTGTTTCCTCAAAAAAGGACCAATTTTTTCTATGACAGACTAAAAATAAGCACAATATAGCACAGTTCAACAACAACAAACTGAGCCTTCGACCAAAGAAAACAGATGCAATGGCCATTTGTTCTCTTCTCACAAGACATGTGTAGATTTTTCTGGAACTCCGAAACAAAAAATATGCATGTGTAGACAACTGCGCCATGTACCAATTTCGCTCTTTCCACGTCATTGCCAAGAGGCCGTCAGAAAGTAAACGCTAGTATTGTTGCTCGTGCTTTCCCAAGCCCCCAACCCAACAATTAAAACCGAAGTCCGGAAATGTCTATACATATCAGTGAATTATTTTACAGGAATGGAAAACATTATATCGCACAAGAGCCATAATCACAAGTAAAACTCTAGTTTCCGCCCAAAAAAAAGGCAATATATACAGGAGTGCTTAACTGAAGCCGGACTCAAAAGCACTTATGCCGCAGTGAGTTTCTGGATGTCCTTCTGCAAGAAAATAATTCGTGCCAACAAAACTGTGAGCAGTGTGAGATATCAAAAGATGGTAAGAAGGATAACATGCAGGGGATTTCGAAGGTGTTCTCCGCAATATTGTAAACTAAAAGAGGTTTAAGGAATGAGCCACTCAATGAGATACACAAGTTTGGCATTCCTAAATCAAGCAATTTGAAAGGTAATGAGTGTATTAAGCAAAACGACATTATGAACGGCGCAATCCAGTGGCAAAATGGGCCGAAAGCAAAATAGTGAATGAATTTGATATTATGACAAATTGACTTCTGACTGATGGACTATGGCTTTCCAGTCTGTAGTGATGAGTTGGTGACACGAAATCAACTGCAGATTATATAACCCCATCCACCACTGCAATTAAGTTATTATGCCAAAGTGAGCACCACAAGTCCTTTTGACTAAGTGGGCATTACCGCATTATTTCAGGACTCGAATCTTCAATTTCGTCTAAACTTCTGAATTACATAATCCTACGAAAGGCAGAAAAAAATTGACACGCTTTCCGAACCCATGCTGCTTGCTTGTGGCTGTGGCCCATCATTTAAGCTTATGTAAATTCCAGCACTGCCAAGGCTGTACACTATGACCTATTATAACAACTTGGAGCTTATGTAAATTCCATAAGGGACTGTATTTTACATATGGACAAATGAGCCACATTATCCTTTTAGCGCCACATGCCAACATATGCAGGGGAAACTCAGAACTAGAGATCCAAATTCACTAAAATTAGATTAAACTTGGAATTAATGATGAGAGGGATATAAACTATAAAGCCACAGAGAAACTTCACGCACCTCAATTTGGAATGGTGAAGTTGTTGGTGGGTATCTCTCCACAACTTTGCCATTTTTGTCCACTAGGAACTTCTCAAAGTTCCACTTCACTATATCACCCAAAAATCCTCCAGCACTCGACTTGAGAAACTTATAAATAGGGGCTGTAAATGGTCCATTGACATCAACCTGCCATTGTATGCATATCCAATTAATTGTGGCAAGTAGCTGGAAATAATGAATACAATGCATTGCTTCTTAAGCTGGAATTCCCATACCTTATCAAAAATAGGAAATTCAGCTTTAAACCTTGTACAAGCAAATTGCTTTATCTGTGTATTTGATCCAGGTTCTTGAAAACCAAATTGATTGCATGGAAACGCCAAAATCTCAAACCCTGCAATTTTAAAAAGATGAAAGAAAATGATACATCCTACTATGATCTTTAAATTCATGTTCATGCCACGCCAACAAGAGATTTTTGAAAAGGGGATGAAGTGTTTCTACAGTAGTTGTTGGTCAGTTTCTTATGCTCTTAGAATAGTAAATTAATCCAATCAGAAAAGGCACTTTTTACTTTTACTCAAAACATAGGTGTTATTCAAAGGATATAATACAGCATATATTTCATCACTAACAAATAGAGAATGTGTCATTGTGTCCTTAAGAAAATAGGGAAAAACTTCCGTCATCTTGAACAATGGTTGTTGAGGCCGAAGTCGCCATAAGAATATTTCTTTTATTGGTAAGCATGGCACAGTGGGTAAACATTCTTTGTTAGTCATGTGGATTGAAACAGAAATTTTATTGAAATCCGATAGTTTAAAACTGGACTGGCCTGGGATAGTATTACCAACCCTGAAAAGTACCCGCTTGTTGATAGATAATTAACATGGATTGCTTGCTTCCACTGGCAAGGGTTTAAAAATTTGCATGGCACTGGCATGATTATCTAGAGGTCTCTCATGCCATAAGCAATGTCTAATCCAGTGAAAAGAAGGCCTTACCGGAAATACATATTACCTTGAGTCTTGTACTTCTCGTAAAGATGAGATAGCTCAGTGTAATTTGCTGTTGTAAGCCCACTGGGTTCGCAGAAAAAAGTGAGAGTCCATGCACAACAAAGAATAACTTAATGTTGGGATTAGGAAAAAACGTATATCAAGAAAATTACCATTGAGAAGCAACATTAACAATCAACAGTGCTTTTCCCTTGAACTTGCTAAGAGAAACATTTTTTCCATCAATATCCTGAATAACAGAGAAATGTTTCTTCAGGCATGAAAGTTAAAAATGGACACATATAATCACCTCACAAAAGTATGCTCATTCATTCATAAATCATGTATCAATAATTAAACATATAAAATGATGCTATATTACAGTCAAGGGAAAATCACTAGGGAAATAGAAGTATCGTAATATTAAAAAAATCTAAATTCCCAAACTACATGTTGCTTAGGGGAAAAAAAGATGAACACACTACAACACAGGTCAAAATGGGCCACAGCCAATTTCATGAAAGTTAAATTTTACTCTTCAGCCAAATTTTACCCCTCGTAATTTCCCGTAATCTCTCATCATTTTACTTGGACAGTGAATCAGCTTGAATATGTCCTCCATGTGCAGTTTAAGTCTGCAAACCAACTACGCCAATATATCTATATTGATCCAATGTACCGACACATAGATGGTAAATAGATCTACAATGAGTAGGAATGCATGTATCTCCTAAATTCGAATAAAACATTTCATACATACATTTATTGAAGGTAATAATTTATTTTAAAAAAATATGTTACCAGCTCACGTTGTTGAATACTAGGACCGAATGCCATGAGCATTTAACAGGGAACCGCACCAACAATTCAAACCGATTACCCCATCGCGGGATGATGTTAAAATGACGTGGTCTAGCAAGTACTCCCTCCGTTCCATAATTGAACTAAAACCACGACGAGTATTAGGGAATGGAGGGAGTAATATATAAATCTCCAAATGCATTGGCCTGATGCGGCCTATTTCAAGCACGCCCAAGAACGCCACGGAGCATTTCAAATTAATAAAATATATTACCGATGGATACTGCACATCCCACCCACCTAACGACGACACTGCATCAGACATCTAACACCGCGACAAGCGACAGAACAGTACTACCAGCGACTTCACCGCACGTACAATTTCACCCACGGCGCACGGTCGCACCTCACACGCAACCCAGGTACGATGCCACCAAAAAGCGCCACACATTCACAATTATCGCGAAAATTACGAGGCGGGACCGAGAGAGCTGGCCACCTACCTTCACGGTGAAGTCGTAGATGCTCTTCTCCGTGGTGGCGGCGGCGTAGACGACGCCGGGCGCCCGCCTGCGGCGCCGCGGCGCCGCGACGGAGACCGCCGCCCTGCCCCAGGACCCCGACCCCGGGTGGGCCGCCGGGAGGCGCGCGAAGCAGGCGGTGGCGGCCCGAGGGAGCCGCGAGGCCTGCGCGGCCGGGTGGAGGCAGGTGAGCGCCGCGGCCGCGGTGGACGACGCCATGACGCGGGCGGGGTGTGGCTGCCGCGCGTCGGCGGGCGGGCGCGTGGGAACAGAGTGGGGGCGGTGGTGGGAGGGCGCGTGGTGGGGGTTTAGCGCGGTAGCGGCGCCGGATTGGTTCGCGCCGATTCTGGTTAAGGACGGGGGTGCTTTTGTCGATTGGACCCCTCGATGCTCTGTATTTGTAGCAAAATAAAAAGATAGCGCTCTATACATAATAATAGCGCCGTCCCTTAAATTATGTTATTATTATCGTGTTGTAGCACAGTATTAGCGAGGCATTGTACACTGATTTATTTAGCGAGATAATTATCTACATGATATAGCGTGCTATTAGTAGAGCCTTATTTTTCATTGATTTTTTTTGTGAATTATTTTTTCATTGATTTGTAGTGGCATGTAGCAGTTTTATCTTCAAATGAAAAAAAATCTAGAGAGATACGGCAATCTAATTCGACCGCACATGGTCTCACGCGCAAAAAATGTCTTTTATTTTGAGAAAATCCAAGAAAATGAGTTTATGGTCACATCAAAATGCTACCTGCAATTTTTTAGGTGAAAAGCTTTAGCATTTTGACATGTATACAAAAAAGATTCTAACACCAGATGTTATACTTAATTTTATTTTTTCACTGACAAAACACTGCTATCATGTGTCACATGAAAATTGTCAAGCACACTTTTACACTAACATAAACGTCTATAATAAAATTATTTTATTTTATTTTTTAACTTATTGTTCATACGGGAGCATATGCTCCTCAGAGCTAAAATTGCCCTCTAGAGAGTTACCCTTCATTGATTTAGACAAGTATTACAAGCAATAATTTACAAATAGAACTAGGAAAATTCAAGAGTAACAAAACATAATATTCTTCGGCAATTATTTTTTTTTGGGGGGGGGGGACGAAAATCAGCAATTCTACTTAAAACCACAGTGGGCATGATCACGATTCCGATAGTGAATTTCTTATATAAGAAATCTATTTAGTTACATAATTTTGAAATTATATGTGCAAATTTATGCTTTAGCATACACAAATAGCCAATCCAAGTAAACATGCAAATATATGTTATGTGACTCGCAAAAAAAAGACTTTATAATGTTATAAAATCGATCAATCTAGAAATAATAATTTTTGAAACAGTTAGGAATGATAAGTTCGCTTTGGAGTGTTGTGCTTCATACTAGTAGTATCCAATCATCATCTTTTTGCAAGAGCGCAAATTTCCAGCACATCGGAGGGGCCGTGCAGAAAAGAGCTCGAGTTTTGGCTGGTGGCACTGGTGGGGCTGCGGACACGTGAAGCGCTGTACGCCGGGCGGGTGTTGGTCTTTTTCAGCCGGCGCACGGCACAAACTGGACCAGCCAAATTGCAAGAAATCAACCCCTTTATCCACTTCGTTGCGGACATGCAATTCCCAAGACTCCATTTATTGAGGCACTGGATGATGCACACCGCCGGCGACGGGGATGCCGCTGGAGCAGTCGTTCCGAAAACATTATCTCTGGTCGTTGTCGCCCTAGTCTCTGTGTTCCATCTGCCATGTTTCTTTTTTGTTTGCGCGCGGGAGTTTCTGCTAAGATCAATTCATTTACCAGGTTTGTAAATTGGAAGGTGAATCGACTGTTGCGAACGATGTTCTAGAAAGAAAAACAAAGAAACTACTGTCAGTATTGTGAACGTAAAGGTTTCATCACTCAACGCTACGCAGAGCTTAGAGCATCTTCAACCATGGTTGGCTAACCACACGCTGAGTTTGGTAAAGAACTTCGTATTTGAAGGAGCAGGTTGAGATTATTGCATGTTTAAGTGACTCAGTTAAACATAGAAAGAAAACGAAAAACAAAATACCCACACGAATCTTCACGTAAAATCGATGACATAGGACTTAGATGTCTAATACTTATGGCACATCTAGATGTGCTTTAGCAAAATTATTAAAATTAAGTTATGGTGATTTAGGTTGTTAGATAAAGAAACTACGGTTGGCTAATATTTGATTCCATCATGCCACGCTCCTGTGGACGCTGATGCGTGTACGCCCCCTCGAGCGGCACCCCGTATGTTCTCTCCACCTAGCAATGAAATGATACACAACAATGTGTATTCACGAAAAAAAAAATTGATTCCTCTTTCCTTATATGTACGAGGAGTTTTGTCCGTTCGTGCAGTCATAATCCTCCTATTCAAAATCTCAATTCGATACAAAGTCATGCAACGTCGATTTCATACGTAGTTCATCATATAAATATTTGAAAGAAAATTGCAAACTACGTGGTACCTTACTCCTATTCCTCATCGGAGGAGAGTTCGGTGACCCCTTTGCAGGAGCAGCCGTCCTCGTGATCGTTGGCGGCGGCTCGAATCAAGGGTATCTCCTCGTTGCCGACGTCGTCCGCGAAGAGCTCTTCCTGCTCAACGTCACGAAGGAGGATTTGGCGGAGGTTCGACTCTAGGAACTCCATAATGGTGTGGTTCATTGTGACGAGGATGATGTCATGGATGAGCTCAACGAAGGCGGAAGCACCTGTGTGTTCGACCTCGAACTGTGCCTCCACCGTGATGTGCTCTGCCTCCTCGGCTTGGGTGAAGCACAACTACCCCTCCGCCTCCTCCATCAAATGCCATCACCCCCGTCGGCCGCGGTATCTGCCACCTTGAACCTGTCGGTGGGGTCAACCTCCATCTCCTCCTGGAGAGCTCGGAGATTGGCTGACTGCATTGTAGGCTACGCACCATGCCTCGACGGCGTGCACCTCGTCGTGAGCTCCGTCCGACGCCCCCGACATGAGAATCTTGTAATACGTGACCTTCTCGCGGAGGGCATATGGTGAGGTCGGAGAAGGCAGGGACTCCATGGTGGCGCGGACGGGAGGGGAAAGGGAGGAAAATAGGACGCCTGGGGTTTGGCTGTCATCGTTTGTCTTCAATAGCCAGGGTCTGGCCCCTCGGGAGCCGCGCCGACGAGGCACCATGAATGCAGACACCAAGCCGGTGACCTCCCGAGCGGACCAATGGGTTTTCCCATAGGTCTCACTGGTCAGTCTGACGTGGAAGCGCATTCCAGCAGCCCCAAATCTACCGCACATATGGCTAGGGAGGGGCGCCGGACAGCCCGGACATATATATGGACTGGGTATGGAGGTTCGGTTGGGTGGAGTTTTTTTAGTCTAGGCCGTGTCCAAATTGTTTCGTTCGGACATATGGGGGGAAGTAGGAGGTCTGGTTGAAGATGCTATCAATTTTCAAGTTTGCAATTGTCCAGATTTTTTCTAATTGTCTACTGAAAACGTAGGATGCATATTTGTATATCTATAAATAAAGTAAAGAATATGACACTCTTTTTCAAAAGATCCTTTTGTGTCATGAGGAGGAAGGAGTCAAGAAGTATCATTTAGTGAGATGGAATGAATTGTGTCAACCTAATGACCAAGGCAGACGGGGTGCAGTTGATCTCAAAGTAAATTTCACTGTAAATGGTTGAGAAGTTACAAAATGAAGATGATCTCTGCAAGAAATGATTAGATGTTTTTTCAGACAACAGACAATATATTAATATCAATAAGTGATTACAAGTTCTTATCCGACAAAGAACAATGTATTAATATCAAGATGATACGCTCAACCTCTGCAAGGACACATGACCTAGTCGAGACATCGGGGATGCACACAACCAAAAAGAATAAACTGAAGAAGAAGAAAAACGATGAAAACCGACACGACCAATGACTAGCAATAGACCAGCGACAACGCCATCCACCTTCCTTGCCAACATACAAGCACCGTTCTCACGAGACTCAATGATTGCAGGACAAATTTAGGATTTTTACCCTCGAGAGGACGTTTGAGCATGCTTTGAAGAATGCCTTCAAAAAGGACATTCATGTAGAATACTGCCATCGTCATGTGTAACCACCAATAGTCAGTCCTAGAACTTTCACCCCGGAGCTCCACACCCGGTGCTCGAGGGAAAATATCTGGTGCTACGGGCGCACCTCACAATAGGTGCTCCCGCGCGACCTCGGCCGTCGATCTGAAATCCAATGGGTAGCATCAAGGGATGTTGACCAAAGTGTTATTTTAGGAATGTTTGAGGGATTTTCTGCAAAACATTCATGCTGGATTTGTCTTTTTTGTTTCTCAATGTGTGTTTTGAATTTTGATTTGAAATTTTCAGGGATTCTACATTCATGTGACACTAACATCCATAATATTTTTCGGAATTTTTTGAAACATTGAAATATGCATTTTGAAAACTGGGAGCACCTAATGTGAGGTGCTCCCGTAGCACTAGATATTCACCCCGGTGCTCGAAGAGCACCACCGAGCCAAATTCACCATGTGTTGCCCCCAACCCTTGCCAAGGAAGGCAAAGCTGTGTGCGAGGTCACACACACATGGGCGCAAGAAATTGAAGTCCAGACCGTTCCACGGCATTCATGCCAGGAGATATATAGTTGCTTTTTTTTTTTTTGCGGGGAGGAGATATATAGTTGCTGGAGTGCATATATCCTTGATGTAGATATTACCACGTGACCAAAGCATAGACTATCACAGAACGTGGAGAGCCATCTCACGTGAACGTGCTCCGAAAAACTCTATGGCCGAGACTAAGAGCAGACAACGACATCGAGACATGACATCTACTCTGATTAGGAGTAAGTATCTTCATAATGTTAATCTTTGACAGTTGAAACTTAGAGCAACTCCAACCAGCCGACCCAAACGGACACCAAATTTGTCCCTTTTTTGTTCGTTTATGTCGCCCGTCCGCGCGTCCATGTTCGCTTTTTCATTTGGGTCAGCCGGTGCATCCAACGATAGTTAGACCCATTTTTGACACGTCCATCTCGACATTTCGTCAAACATTGTAGCAAGCAGGGGAGCTCGCAGCGCGCGGGGAGGCGACGTGACGGCTCCAGTAGCACCGGCCTGGCGCAGGTGCGAGGTGAGGCCGGCGGGGAAGGCACGGCGAGCGCAGCGGGGCGCGGCCGGGCCGGGCGAGGCGACGCGACATGGTGAAGAATTTATGGTTTAATGGCCTGCACTTCTAGTGGACCATCCCGCACCCAAATACGTTCATTGCTCATGGCTTTTCATATTTTTGGATGGACAAGGGTTTTCAGAAACCTTTATTGGTAATAATTAAGCATGTGTAGGTGAATGAGTTGTAGTACTGCAACTCCTGTCCAATTGCAGTCTCTGTATTGAAGTCTTGGCAACATTTTATGTTGCAAAGATTGACACCACGGAGAATATGTCCCCAAATGATTTCATTGTAATTCGTAGCTGTAGGAGTTACTTTGTAAATTCTTGGATCTTGGATCCGAAACAGTGCAAAAGGTCGTTTAATAAGAGCAAACAAAATCATCGAACAAACCAAAAGCATATTTATTTATCACTCGCACCTCTCATTTCCTTTAACAGTACATGTACTTCCAATGATATGGATTCAGAAACGCACAAGACGCATAAGAAAATCAAACAATCGTGTGTATAATGTGCCGCACAACCACTAATCACTAATTGGGTTCATATCCTTGTGTTGCGCGCTGAGCTTGGATTCATCAAGGTGCCCCAGCCTCGCTGCCCACTGGACATTGCCGTCCAATATCTCCTCCATCCCGTACCTGTACCGGAAACCCAGCTCCCCCAGCTTGTTCCTCTCAGGTTGCACCCTCGCCACCTCCTCGGTCCTGACATGATCATCAATCCAGTCCATCAATCTGATGCAACTTGTCGGCTGGATTTCAGGCGAAGAAGAAAGAATCGATGGCTGCTTACTCTCTGAGGAGGTCGAGGTGAGGGTACTTGCTGGCGTAGTGGTCAACGACGTCGTGGATGTTCGGGTAGGCGGCGGCGCAGAGGAAGCGGCCGGAGACGGGGTACGGCCGCGCCACGCAGAAGACGAGCGCCGCGCAGACGTCGTCCACGTGCACCAGCGGCACCGAGCCCGCCACCGTCTGCAGCAGCCTCATGAACCCGAAGCGGGACTCGTCCCCGGACACCGGCGACACGGCCACCTCCAGCGCCTCCGTGACGCGGCCGAGGAGCGTGTCGCCGGAGACGAGGCCCAAGGGCAGGGTCACCACCTCGAACGCCGGGTCCTCGCCGTCGTTGTAGCTCAGCAGCTCCTTCTCTGACAGGAGCTTCGACAGCATGTGCTTCTGCATGCAAATGACGATGATTTCCACCGTAAGTTGACATATATCGCGACCAGATTGATTCGTGGAAGAAGAAGAAGATCGACCGGCACTTACATCGAAGTCAGCACTCCGGAGAGGGTAGTCCACGTCGAACGGGGTCCAGCAGGACTCGTCGATGAAGTCCTTGTACCCGGCGGCGGTGAGCGGCGAGGCTGTCGACATGGACGCGGTGTGGATGACGCGCTTCACCGTCCCGGACTCCTCGCACTGCCGGAGGATGGAGCGCACCGCGCCCACGGCCGCCTCCGCGGCGCCGTCGGCGAACGGCGTGGCGATGAGGAAGACGGACTGGCACCCGGCGATGGCCGGCGCGAAGCTGGCGGGGTCGTAGAGGTCGGCCTCGAACAGCACCAGCCGCTCCGGCGCCACCCCGCCGGGGACCACCAGCCGCCGCAGCCGCCCCACTTTCTCCTCGTCTCCTGCAGAACCGAAACTACCATCAGTCTCCTCCATTTGATAAGTAGTGATCTGTAGGTAGATGATCAATCACGTGTGGCCGGCCGTACGTAACGTACCGGTGCCTCGCATGGTGGCGTGGACGGTGTAGCCTGCGTCGAGGAGCTTCCTGACGAGCCAGGAGCCGACGAACCCGGTGGCTCCGGTCACGCACACCCTGGCGCCGCCGCTGCTCTTACCCAGATCTCCGGCCATTGCTAGCTTCCGCTGTCTGCTGCCGCCTGATGTTTTCTTGAGAGTTGAGAATGGATGAACTTGCTCTGTTAACTTCTTCGTGGAAGTGATGAGTGACAAGCTTCGGCCCATTCCATGAGCATTTATACGTTCGGAGGATGAGCGAAGGTGCACGGCGGAGAGGAAATTGCTGCGAAGCGAGGATCGATTCGAGGCTGCGTGTACGGGTGGTTCGCGGTGTCATGGGTGAGCTCATGGTCAAAGCTCGTCAGGAACCTTGATAGAAAGAACCTGAAACGAACACCACACCACAGCCCCTCCCAGGGTCAGGAGTAAACTAATCACACCCTCCGTTTCTAGAAGGTTTTCCGGCGATTGGCTGGTTTTATTTGTGAGTGTTGAAACGTGATATCTTTGTATTTATTTCCGACTGATTCTCATATTATCTCTAGCCTTATATAGATTGATCTCTAGAGATATTGTAAGGTTAGTTGGCTTGTCACGCAAGACACCACCTGTATATATTGTAACCGACTCCGATGGAATACAATTGAGTCGCATCCTATAGTCTTCTACATGGTATCAGTTTTCTACCGATCTCTCTCGCTTCCGCTCTAGGCCGCCGCCGCGTCTCACGCCGCCGCCGCCCCTCTCTCCCTGCCGCCGCCGCCGCCGCTTGTTCCACACGCTGCCGCCGCCGCACCAAACCCTAACCCTT